>NC_050466.1:75062464-75362464 GCF_903995425.1 Onychomys torridus
TCATTTATATTGCATATCCAGCTCACTTTTTTGTGTTTTGGTCTGATTTTATTCTTTGTCCCTCCCCATTGAAGCTTTTTTTTTTTTTTCTCAGTGCAAACAAAACATGGTTTTACCCAATTTACATAAGGAATGGAATGAAACAAGAGAAAAATATCTTTGCCAAAAGTTCAACCTTCCATAGGCCATTTCCATAACATCAGCAATGCCCTATATGAGGCCTTAGGGATATGGAAGCATATCAGCAACCAGTCAGATAATTATAGTTTTACCAAACACTTCTCATTGTCATGAGTTCTTTAAGGAGAAATCACTTCTAAAGGGAACTGATTAACTACTTTTTTAATAGAAGAGAAAATTTTTGCTTGTGCTTCTGGTTCATTTTTGTTGTCTTTCTGCTCCCTTTCTTTTTTAAATAAATATTTTTATTTTATAATTAATTTAGTTTTACATATCAGCCACGGATTTCCCTGTCCTCCCTCCTCCCCCCCCCCAAGTTCCCCCCCCCCCCCCGTTACCACCTCCTCCAAGGCAAGGCCTCCCCTGGGGAGTCAGCCCAGCCTGGTAGATTCAGTTGAAGTAGGTCCAGTCCCCTCCTCCCTGCACCAAGGCTGAGCAAAGTGTCTCAGCATAGGCCCTAGGTTAAAAAAAGCCAGCTCATGCACCAAGGACAGGTCCTGGCCCCACTGCCTGGGGGCCTCCTCAACAGTTCAAGTTCATCAACTGTCTCACTTATCCAGAGGACCTGGGCAAGTTCCATGGGTACACAAGCGCATGTGGTAAAATGTGTGTGTGTGTGTGTGTGTGTGTGTGTGTGTGTGTGTGTGTGTGTAAAATGTTGGATTATGATATATGTGAACAGTGACCACTCAGTATCTACAGATTTAGAAGTTCAATGGAAATAATTAGATTTTTTTTCTGTGCATTTAATTATTTTTTCATATTTATAGATGGAGTGTTTTAAAATACATATTAGAGGAGATTGAGGGGTAGATCATACCTTTAAGAAACATTTACCAAACTGGTAAGAGAGACATGGCCAAGGAAATAAATTACTGGTTTAGGAAAATAAAATCCTGTTTATAAACAAAGGAACATTAAGTGTAGATGATAACCAAAGTACAGTTAAAGAGGACTGTGCCAGGGGACACCATTAAAACTAAACTTTAAAGAATAAGCACACTGTTAAGAAGCTTAGAATATAGAAATTCTCTTGCAAAAGAACAAAGCCATAGATTCAAAAGTCAAGAGCTTTCATAGCAAGCAAGAGTAGTTTCTGTGGCTCGATAGAGTGAAAGGACAATAGCATTGCCTTTCTCAGTTGAAAATTACACAGGGATAAGACGTTGAGAGCTTTGATAGTCCTAGTTTGGACAGAATGAGAAGCCAATGGAGTAAGTAATGGGCCCTTTTGATTAATAACCTTCCTTTAAACACTTTTTGAAGCAAATGTCAGTTCTACATGACAAAAATAACAAACTCGAATGTTTCAGCACATTATGTGGAATATGTCCCTTATACTTATTCTCCTTAGTTTTTTGAGTATATAAAGAAGTAGGCAGAAACTGTCCAAGGAAAGTAGACTATATGTCTGTTAAGGTATTTTATGTCCACATAGACTCATTGAGCATTGTGCTCTGTCTTAACGCTGATTTGTGCACATCTATTCTAAGTATCATGCCCTGTTGCACCTGGGTGGTTTATTTCATCTTTTCAATTAGGCAAGTTCCTCAAACTACTTTAGAAGAAAGTATATTAGCAGTGATGTATAGATGGATAAGAGATTAAAGAGAAGACTCTTTGGGAAACTCAACTCACAATCTATGCCTTTCTTAGTGACTTCATCTTTACAAATCAATTCATTAACAAAGAAGCATTGCAACTCTCCTTCTGTAGTTTGTTTTTCTTCTGGAACAATAAAGCATTAGTGAAGATAGGCTTCTGTGCATAATTAAAGAGCTCATGTCAATTGTAATTATCCAATACTGCTCAAAGTATTGAGGATATTTGGGTCTGTAGTTGTCTTCCATTCCCAATTAATGTCTTTCTTTGATTTATTTCAATATAACATGTTATAAAATTTAATTGTTGTTAATCACAACTTCCCAATTAATTCCACATAAGCTTCACAGTGACCTGACTAAAACAATGAAATAACTCCAGATAGAGTGTACTGCTCTAAATTATGTATGTTATGAAGGCCACAACGACATCAATTTTTATACTATGCTGACTACTATTCTCCCTTGGATTATTTTATTTAAATCTGAACATCTAAAAGTGCCAAACAGTAGAATGGTTTGGAGACTGGAACCCCTGACTAGTGAGTAGTCACTAGGGAACAAAGAAAGAACAGACACATATATAGAAAATCTGTGATCACATGGCCTGAGCTCTTGGATGAAGAAGCTGCAGCACCCTGGGACCTCAGCATGTTAATACTATCCATCTGAACAGGAAGTACTACATACAGCTTAATCAAGGAAGAAGGGTTATTACATAGAGATAAACAAGGGGTCAGGGTTATTATATACAGTTGAACAAGGAGACTGGTTTAGATAGTCTGTGTAGGAGCAGTCTCTGTGGGGAAGCAATCTTTTGGATATAAACATCCAAGAGTAGAAAGATGTGGTGGACATTTTCTGCATACTGTCCACTTTTGCACTCAGAGCAGAGGTAGGCTTTGGCATCTTTCATAGCCCCATCAGTAGAAGACTGTGCAACTCTCAGGAGGCAAAATTATAGTTACTTCACATGGCCATATCTATGTCAAACAACACAAACAATACTCATTCCCTCAGGACTTCACTAATTCCCATCATAAAGTGAAAGACCAGTAGAACACACTAGAAAATCAAATGAAAATAAATGAGAATAAAAGTCACTTTGAGCCTAAACAGCAGTTTAAAAAGTATGTCTAGGTTGCTTGTTGTCTATCATTATGAGCAGCATATAACCATCTAGGGTTTATCTTGTGAATAGAAAGCTAACGTTTGGAAAAAAAGAGTGCTTATACCTTCCATATGGTGTTTCCTTTTGTCTGTGGTTTGCTTGGAAAGATCTATCTTTGATGGTCATAAATGTCACATATCATTAAAATTCTTATTTCTTTTTTGCCTTCTCTATGACTGCCTAAGATTTGTAGCCTTTAAATCCCAACCTTGAGGCTATAAACAGGCACAGGAAATTGTTTTATACACATTTCATTTATTTTCTTTCACTTTCAAACAAAGATATATTTATTTATTTTGAAGTGCTAAGTATAGAACACAAAACTTTACACAAGTCAAGTTAGATATAGCTGTATAAAATAGGGTTAAGTATCACTAAATTTAAAATATTACACTGAAATTGTTGTAAAGAAATTGATTTCCTATATATTCTTTCTTTATTTTAATGTTTTATATGTCTATTTGTCAAGAAAAACGTCAATCTTTAAATGTAGCGTGGCATCTATTTGACTCATAAAAATGTTGTTTTTCTGGTTTTCTAAAGTTCTTACTCCTTTAGGATAAAATTATATACTATAATGGCAATATAAATCAGTACATCAGCAATGAAATTCCTTTGTGATTTTCCTTTACATTAAATACATAATTTTAAAATGTAAATTTTAAAGAAGTAGTGATTATGGAGAAATCATATTCCCTAATAATTGTGTTATTTGATTATCATCTACCATACTACCAAGTATATTTATGCTACGAAGTAGATTACAAATATAGAAGGGAATTAACTACTACTTTGTTTCATTTTGTGTTCATGCATGTATCTAACCTGCACTTCAAAATATTTCCTCTCACCGGGCAGTGGTGGCACATGCCTTTAATTCCAGCACTCAGGAGGCAGAGCCAGGTGGATATCTGTGAGTTCCAGGCCAGCCTGGGCTACCAAGTGAGTTCCAGGAAAGGTGCAAAGCTACACAGACAAACCCTGTCTCAAAAAACCAAAAAAAAAAAAAAAATTCCTCTCATTTTAAAAGGATTATTGGCAACTCTGTTTTGAAATCAGCCTGAGATAATGTAGATAGAAGCTGCAGTTCTAGAATATTTATATATTATTCACATGTTCATAAAGATGTGTTTAGTTAAGACTATAAATGAGTGTTCTACTTGTACTTACAGAGTACAAAGAAGTTGAGTGTGCATTTGCTTCTGTTGCAGGACTTGCATAATTTATAGTTCTGATAGACATAAAAGTTTTTAAAGGATGTTGAAAAAGCCTATTTAGTAAAGCAATTTTAAATGTGAGCATAAAATCATATTTATCTCTATAATTTTGTGATGGTGTTGATTGAAACAGATTTGTATTGTGAAGTCATTCCTTACAGAGCAAAATATTTGTATTTATATCCAGCAATGTCTATCCTTATTATAGCTTCCACATAGGAATAGCACACTTCCAATATATTTTAGTACATCAGCCAAATTCATCAATACTCTCTTTTACTAGCATTATTACAATGAACTGAATAAAAACATAGTTGTCATTGATTTAGATAAATTGAATAAGCAACAGTAAAATTTTATTTTCCATTTATGTAGCAATTCTACTGTTAAGCTTGGTTATCTGTAAACTTCACATTTTCTTAGTATGCTATATTTCACTTTCACTTGCCAGAAGAGAGCGCTTAAAAAACTTGTGTTTATAAAAAATGAAGTAATTTTCTTAAAAAAAATATGTTTTGGACTCATGTGGTATTTGATTTAGGCATAAGCAAAACAAAATATGTGTCATGTCTAGTCTACAAAATGACTGGTCCTGCTTGATATTATACTAAAGAGAAATATAATTCAGATTTTAATGAAAATGTTTCTGGAACTTCACATTTATTTTATTACCATGTATTACTTTCTGATTCATTTTGTTTATGCTGTAATTTAATTTAAAAAATTGAAATATTTTAATTAGGAGAAGATATTATTTATTTAAACAACATAAGAAAGTAATTAAAAGGTTCTAGGGGATTATCTGTAGAGAAAAATGGCATATTGCTAAATTATGTCAAAGTACAGAATTCAACTCAGAAAGGAAAACACTATACCCAATATTTTTTAGCAATAATACAGAAATACTGAGTTTCTTTTTAAAAACCAAGTGTCTCCATGTATAGAACCATACTCAACTAAATGTTGATAACTAAAGCCCAACACCTTCCATTTTCCAGTTCATCCAAGCAATGTTTTTTGAGTTACTGAACTTACTGAAGTAAAGAGATGTGAAATAGCTCACTGATATTTGATATAAATCACTTTGACCTATGTCTTCTGCTTCTGTATTTCTATTCCTGTGGTGCACTGTGTATATTTAAAATATGCTTGTGGTGAAGATCACTTCTGGAAATTGGGGACTGGGAAGAGACAAGGAATTTTAAGTGTTTTGTTATACAATGGGTCCTAGAAAACTTTTTTTGTCAGACCATTGTGATTTCATAAGAACATGTATCCTCCCCTCTTGCTTTTTCATACCTATTCCATACTTATGGCTGCATATGAGTACCATTTACATGCTTCCCTGGTGGTAGAATCAAAATAGTAACAACAATAAAAAGCTTCTATTCTAAAATATTTCTAGACTTATTTCAAATTCCATTAGAAAAATTTTAAAAGCTTTTTGTAAATGCATAAGTCATAGGAACACAGCATTTTCTTTGTGCGAATGCAAAGTGTCTGTGTGTGCGCGCACACACATGCATGCACAAGCAGGTTTTTTTTTTTTTCAAATCCCAGTTATCACTCACTTTAAGGTCTCTCCATCACCGTTTATCAGTTCTCATCCTCGTGGCTTTAATGTCCTTCATTGTGTAGTTACTGTATTTTCCCAGTCCTGTGTTTGAAAGTATGATAGTAACTCTTATTCTCTTCCTTGTTCCTTGTTGTCTTTGCTATGAAAACCTTTGAAGAAAGGAAGTATTGTTTCAACATAAGCTAATGAAGAAGGTCAAGTATCATATTAGAGTAGAGACCTCTGTCAGATAAAGGAATAAAACACACTACTGTATGGAGAAAATAATTTTGGGTGAAGGTCCATTTGGGCCTAGAGCCTGAGATGGTAATATGCTGTTCCAGGAACATCATTGGAACTGAGTGGTATAAAGTAACCAATGATAAAGCACCTTATAATATTAAATAGTATGTATGCTATGAGTAAATAAAAAAATAGTGGATGCTTCAATATGAAAGGCAAGGAACAAAAAAACAATCTATACTACAAAATATCCCCAAACTAAAACATATGATGCATTAAGTATATATATTTAAGTTAATGCTTGCTAGATGATTTGTAGGTGTCTACAAAAATTTGGGGAATGTTTTGATACTTACACACCTGTATAGTTTTCATTTTGCTTAATTTAATTGACAAATAGTTTATGGCATATATTGTATAGTTTTGATCTATTGATAGCATTATGGATACATTAAACCAAATTATTTAAAGTATCCCCTGTCTCCTCAAACTGCCATTTTGTGGTTTAAAGTTTTGAAAATATATTCCAGGACTATTTAAATATAAAGATTACTATCTGTGTATTTTAAGTATTATTATATCTAGGTAAGGATTTTATTTTTTATCTCTAGTAACAGATATTTATCTTGAAAGATATTTTTCACAATTAGAGAATTTATTTCATTCATAATAAAAATTAATTTTTAGTCTCCCTATGTGTCCATGCAATCATATATGTAAATTAATAATCACTATATCATATTTAGGTATTAGTAATCAAATGATTATTTACAATGTTAAATAGAGGAAATACTAGAATATGAAATAAAAACCTCTCAATTTTGAAGCAGCATTAATAAAGAATATAACTACTGAGTAGTCAGTGCTTGGGATTTTTAAGCATTTAAGTAAACTAACTATCAATGAAGTAAGTACTGTCAATAATGTCTTCAGGATCATTTTTCTTAGCATATAAAAACTAAAGAGTGATATGATGAAAATTATAATGAACACTAGGAAATTATTCAATATAATTTGTAAATTAAATATGAAACCAAAACATCTGTTGAATCAATTTCCCACAGGTAGTAGGGTGAAGAGTACAATTTACAGGCTGAACAAAAAAGAAGAAAGCTGTCCCACAGGGACACTTAATATAGTCAATGTAATTTTTCATCCACATTTTAGAAACAGAGCTTAAAAGCAAAAACTTCGGTGCCAGGTGGTGGTGGTGCACATCATTAATCCTAGCACTCAGCATGTAGAAGCAGACAGATCTCTGTGATTTCAGGGCCTATAGACAAACAGCCAGGGTTACATAGGGAAACATCATCTCTCAACAAAACAAAAAATACAAACAAACAAAAAACCCAAAAAACAAAAACCTTCTTCCTTGAAATTTATGTTGTCTGTCTTACTTTTAATTCCATCTTTTGTCAAACCCTCTAAATTTCAAATTTCTTGTTTCTTTTTTTGTTTTGTACACCAATATAATAGAACTAGAAAGTGTCATAAATGAGAAATTTGAATAGCATTTTAGAAGCATGTGTCTCATTTTACTTCATTTTCTTTTAAAAATGTAAGTTAAAAAATTTAAAGTCTAGTTGATGAATTTGATGATTTTCCAGTTAACTTTAAAATAAAGGATAAAAATTAGCTAAAACACTAAATACAAGAGTTTTATTGTTTATTTCTGTATATGAGGAGCAAGGTGATAGATAACTGTAAACTTCATTGAAGAAATCCATGCCCTCCCACTAAGGTCAAGGGCTTAGTAAGAGGCATGGTCACTTTCTCTTCACCACATTTTACTGGTTCTAAGACACAAACAGCAATGTCATATCTGAGGCTGAATTCCATGTCATAAACTTAGGCGTGTATTCTCCCATGTTTGACATCAGACAAAGATTATATTAAATCTTCATTTACATGCTATTCAATGTTTAGGGGGAAATGACATACGTGTCAACGCGTTTACATTCTCATTAATCTCAGTATTTACATTTTTATTGTTATGAATAATTTCCATTTAATTTTTTGCCATTTTGGTCAATATTGCCAACAGGTTCAGATTTATCAGTTTTATGGTGCTACCTATGAATAATGTGTGAATGAATTTACTTCTCAATAAGTTCATCCCAGAACTTAGTGAGCTGACAACAATTTTAGTACCTCTGTAGATTTAGCTGAGTTAATAGTCTAAATTTTTTATTTTAGGAATTATTTACAAATTTCCAAGGCATCATGCTGTTCACTAAAGGCAATGGTATTGGTGGCTTATGCAAAGCATTATTTTGTTTTGGCTTTCCAAATTGATCCTGAAACTTTATATTATAAAGATGAAGGAACTGTGACTCCAGTTTCTGCAGCAAATAATACTTTACATGGTGTTGAGAAACAGAGTAGATGTAATAGTAAAGCAGATAGGCAAAAGATGAGAGAAGGATGAAGCAAATGGGTAATTGGAAGTTTCTCTCTGGTCCTGCCCAGCCCATGGTCTCACAGCCACTTACAAAATAATCACTCAGAAGCTTATATTATTTATAATTGCTTGGCCATTAGTCGAGGCTTATTACTGACTAGATCTCACACTTAAATTAATCCATAATTATTACCTATGTTTAGGCATATGACTTGGTACCTTTTCTCAGTTCTGCCATGTCATCTTGCTTCCTCTGTGTCTGGCTGGTGACTCCTGACTCTGCTCTTCCTCTTCCTCTTCCCAGCATTCCTTTTGTCTGCTCACCCACCTATAATTCCTAACTGGATACTGGCCAATCAGTTTTTTATTAAACCAGTGTACAAAAGCATTCTCCCACAGCATCTAATTACCTGTCAACATGCCTCCATTCTAAGCCTGTGATCCAAAGTCTCACCCTTCCAAATAACTGAGAATTTCTGATGAAAGTTAATACCAGATGTTTAAGGAAAATTATAAATAACAATTTAAAGTGTAATATTTTAAATATTATATCATATATATATAACAATATTATATATAACAATATAATAAAGTATAAATTCTTTAAAGTATTGGGATATATATATATATATATATATATATATATAATAAAATAAGTCTAGGTTTTTCCCTTTTCAATATGCTATTAACTTTAGTAGATATGAGTGTTGAGCACAAAGCCTTCTGGAAACTGCTATTTTATTAACTCACTATTCATATTATAAAAACATTAGAGAACTATTAGCATGACTTCCTTAAGCCTCAGTCTCTTCTTGCCTAAAAGGGTACACATGACTGTCAGTGCTAGGTTTGTTTTGGCGAAGAGATATTTCAGAGCAGGTAATACAATTGGCACATTGCCTTGCATTTGATAAGACTGGTTTCTTAGTATCTGTTTTAACTACTTATAGAAGATTAACTTTTACGCGTTGATTCAACTAAAAAGATGGTTTTGTGTTTATTCATTTCAAAGAAAATATTCAAGTGTTCTATTTACCTCCTAGGTGCCTTTTAGAATTGGATATTGCATGATTAGTTTTTCAAAGGTTCACTGAACTTTCTCATAATGATTTTTAGTGAACTTATGGAATTCATTACATTTTATTAAAAATTGCTTTCAAGTGAGCTGAATCCAGAGGCTGACATGTATAACTCTTGTAAAAATAAAGACATGAATAAATGTACTAAGCATCATATTACCTTTCATTTTAATCTCTAAGGACATTTCAACAAACAATACCTGCATGTTAAATGTATCTGCCTATAGTTTTCATATGAGAAATGACCTTTACTCTAAAATGTATTAATCTAATCTATACTATTTTCTATCATTTTATTTTAATTGAGTTGTATTTTGCCACTTTATTTCTTCATTTATGTGTAAGCAACCCATGAAAAACTTAAAACTGAAAGTTCATTTGTTCTAGTTAATATTATGATTATATAGTAGGTTTTTGTAAATATGGCGTTCTACTAGAAGTAAAAGTCATAATACAACTATTTCCCTCTATTTTCTGTTTCATTCTCTTCTATCTTCATTTGGCTCATGAAATATGCACACATGCATGAACACATGCACAAATGTCCCCCCCACACACACCACTCAAACTAACGTGTTTATGCTTGTATTGCTAGTGAGCATGTATTGAAAACTGTGACCTATTTGCATATTAGGGATGTCCAAAATATTTGCAAATCATTTTGAGTGAAGTACATAAATGTTTTATACCAAAAATACTAATAGAACAATTTTTATACTTTTGTATACTTTTATCATCAATAAGAATTATTTAAATAAGTAGTACATAATAACCAGAATCATATACATTTATTAGATGGATTTCTAATCCATAGCTTCCACACCACTATCATTTTGACTTTGCACATTACAAAACTCTATTTCTGAATTTTCAAATATTGCATGTTTTGGAGCCCACTACCTATGGTGGGACACTTCACACAGCCTTGAAGCTGGGGGAGGGGCTTGGACCTGCCTGTTTGAATACATCAGGCTCTGCTGACTCCCCATGGGAGGGCTTATCTTCTTGTATAAGGGAATGGGGGATGGGGTGGGGAGAAGGCTGGAGGGGAAGGAGGAAGGAAGATAGGGATCTGTGATTGGTATGTAAAATGAATAAAAAAATTTCTTAATAAAAATAACACACATCAAAAAATGCATGTTAATAATTATTTTACAAATTATCACAAATGTAAATCAATATAAAGGATGTGAATATCTAGCATAGTGTTTGGTATGTAGTAGATAACTTGAAATGGTAGTACTTACTTTAACTTATTGCTAAGTGTGTTTTTATTTAGAGTAAAAACTAGCTGCAAGCATAAGTTGTTCAGCATCCTACCACAATCCCTGTGTTATTATGTTCACTTAGACATCCTACATTTTCCTAAGTACTATAATGGCTTTTTCTTTTTATTTTGTTTATTTCTCTCCCTATGTAGTTCTGGTTGTCCCAGTACTTACAACGTAGAGTAGGCTAGCCTTTAACACCACATATTCACCTGTCTCTATCTCCTTAGTGCTGGGATTAAAGGCATGTGCCACCACACCTGGCTAATACACTGTTTTATCAAAGGTTTTTTTCTTTTTTTAAACCTAATCATGGCTAATTTAAATGTGAAATTGAAAGTGTTAGAAACTATTGAGATATGATAAATAAATAAATAATAAATAAATAAATAATAAATAAATAATGATGAAATAAGTAAAAGATGAGACATTGATGAATGCAGTGAGTGCATAAGTGGTTCACTGAGAGTAGAGCTGTTGCTCAAGGGCAGTCACTCTGCAGAAAATATGCTACCCCTTAAAAGATCTGGAGTAAAGGAAGCAAACTGAAGACGTGCACAAATGAAGCACATAGACATTAGACCAGGCATCATAGAGCACAAGCAAGAGTAAGATGTGACAATCCTCGGCTAACTCAGTTTAAGGCAAGGATTTTTTAAATTAATTAATTAATGAATTAATTAATTTTTTGAAGAATTTGGTGACTCATGAGCTTAAGGCACTTAGGTCTCAAACCACAGATATTGCCTGGGCTCTGAGCCAGGTTTAATTGGTACCTCCTGGGGAGCTCATGACTGGCAAGGCATCCATTACAACACTTGAGAACACTAGGAAAGGTGGGGCTGGAGGTCCTACATTGACAGATTTTTGAAGTGGGCCTAAGTGGTCTATTTTGAGGAAAAAAATGTTCAATAGAACATATGTCAACAAGGAAGAGAAAATTTTGCTTGGTTTTACAGCTCAAAAGGACTGTTTTATGCTCTAATTTGAGGGGAATGTATCTAAGGAATGTATACTTAAATTTCTCTTACATTTTTTTTTAACAGATGGACTTTACCCTTTCTTACTTAGAGAAAACTTAAATATATCAATCCTAGGTTTTCTCCATCCTTTCTTTCTTCCTTCCTTTCTTCTTTCAGCCCAAGCATCCAAGTTACCAAGTATTATAAAATATGTATGCCTTTCAAGGTATATGTTTGTGCATAGCATCATCTCCTGGATGCACAATTTTGTCAGCACCTTGGGTCTAAGAATTTTCACCTGTAAGCATTTGTTCACATCTTTACTTCCCAGTCTAGATTAAGATGGCATAACCTATGGAAATGGCGAGATAGCTCAGCAGTTAAGGTAATTATTTCTTTTATAGAAGATCCAGTTTTGGTTTCCAGAACACATGTTAGTCAGCTCACAAGGGCTCCAAATCAAAGCTCCAGTTCTAAGGGATCTGACACCTTCTGGGAGCCTCTGCCTGCTGAGTGCTGAGATTAAAGGCTTGTGCCACCACTACCTGGCTGAGTCATCCATTTTTACTAGTGTCTGGTCCCCTTGTTCTGAAAATACATAAATTTTTAAAAGCAACATATATATGTATTAATAGAAATATAAATTCTGTATTATATACAAGCTAGCCAAAAATATTTTTTGTTTTATACTTGATCACCTAAAATATAGATCATATGTCTTGTAATAACTTTAGCTTTATTTTTCTACGTCTGTAGTCAGGATTTTCAGGGAGTTTCCCTCAATCAAACCTGATCTTTCTCAACTTGGAATGCATCCATAGACTCTCACCTTCTGTGGAAAAAAGAGCAGAACACCCTTCCCAAAGCAACACGTCCTTAGACTCAAATTTTGAAATTGATATTTTTAAAATATAGGTTGGTTTTACCTAGCTGTCCCCACAATCAAATGTGTCTCAGCAGTTAACTGATTAACAATCAAAAAATCCAATGAAAACACAAAATGCATAATCCAGAATGTCTCTGTATTTTCCATTTTTACATTGCTCATTTTCATTATATTACTTTACTCACTTTGTAAATGATTTTATTTTATAATTTTAAATCTATATATTTATTTTTAGGCTGTATATTTTTCCTTTTCTCTCTCAAGCCTAATATGTCTTTTCAACATACTAGGACCCATTTATAAGCCTTTCTGTTTGAATCTGTCTTTTACTGTGTATCTTAACCCTTTTTGGCTGTATGAGCAAATACTAAATCTGCTATGCAGCATGCTGCATGGCTTGGAGACACCTCTGTGTACTTCAGAGGAAATCCACCACGATGTGCACAAACCTGCATGCCAATGTGTATCTGTACTATGGCCCACATGAAAGACACAATTAGAAAGCTGTTTTTGGCTCTGTTTTTGTTTATCTAGAACTCTTTCTTTACTTTTAAGTTTTCTCAGGCTTTATTTGTATATATGAGCCACACACTGGAGTGCCATATGTGAACACAGCCTTTTCTCTGTCCTGCCCCATCCCACAGTCTTTCACAAATTATCGCTTGGAGGCTTATATTAATTATAAATGTTTGGCAAATGGCTCTGGCTTATTACTAGCTATTACATTTAAATTAACCCGTATTTCTTATCTATGCTTTGCCATTTGGTTTGTGGCTTGTTACCTCATTTTCTACAATTCATGCTTTCTTGGTAGGTGGCTAACATCTCTCTTGACTCTGCCTTTCTTCATCTCCAGTTTGATTAAACTGCCTAATTTCATTTTGTCTGGCTATTGGCCAAAACTGCTTTATTTATCATCCCACAGCATTTACCCAGAACCAAGTGATCATACCTGAAACCATATATCTACAAGTAATAGTATGCAAACTAAGCAAATTATGCTTATATTTTAACAACAGTTAAAGAAAAAGAGGCTATACTACACTAATTTCAGACAGATAGAGGGCATGAGTCATGGATGAAAGTAGTTAGAGACAGGAAATAGAGAAAGGAAAATGATATAATTAACCTTAAAAAAAAATGCTGCATGACCTGTATCCCTATCATGACTGGTTATTTCATTCTTCAAACTCCTAAACTCTCCAGGGATAAGAAACATGTGACCACATCCTGATTGAACTTTAAGACCTTAGATTTGAGAAAGCTGCCTTTGCTCTTTTGTCTCATGAAATAATGCCACAGAAGGATGTGCCTTCAGAAACCCATTAACACCTAATTATCTTCTTTCCTCCTGTTTCTGCCTGTGACTTGAAAGTGCTTATCTCTCTTCTGTGATGAGAAATACTCATGCTTACATCACTTTCCCAAGTTTTCTATAGCTTATATTTGAGGTCAGGTTCAAAATCAAAAAACAAATCCAGAACCAGGAGCCAGAACATGTGATTGATGAAATTATTTCCTTATTTCCCTTTTCAATAGAGAAAACACTGCTTTTAAGCAAACTAATAAAGAAGACTTACAGGTAACAGGGCATAGAAAGAGACAGAAAAGAGGACAATCATCAATGACACCATGAGTTTCCAATGTAGAGAAAAATTTCAACATGCATGTGTGTGTACTCCTATAAAGTTATACCAATGACCTCATGATTGAGTCTATAGGTGAATTATAGCCAAAATAGAATACAGTATTGCCCAGGATGATAACTACTAAACATCTAGAGCTAGGAAAAGGTTGGGCGTACCACAGACCTGTTCCATAACCATGATATGATCTTAAATATTATAGCATACCTATACTTTTTATATCTATGTAACTAAATAGTATCTGTTTATTTTAAAATCATATTTGATTTTATAGGCTTATACTACAGGGAATTTGTAACATGAATCTTTAAAGGTCTTATAATAAAAATCCCAGAGATAACTATTGTTGTAAAAGTTCAAAGATCAGAGAAAAAAACCGCCAGCCACTAGCTTACCTCTATGAAATCCCCAGCCTCAAAAGAGTGAGTACCTGTTTCCTCATGCCTTATATAACTTTCTCTGTCCTACCATATTACTTTCTGGGATTAAAAGCATGTGTCACACTGCCTGTTTCTGTTTCTCTCATGTAGTCCAGTGTGGCCTTGAACTCACAGAGATCCAGACAGATCTCTGCCTCACGAGTGATATGAATTGTATCTCATGCTGATCTTGCCTTTAAAGGCCTAATTTAAAGGCTTTTTGAATTTTACATTAGCACTTTCAAAGTCAGATTCAATTATTTTCTGTCTAGCTTCTGAATTTGGTATCATTCTATTTACTGCTGAAGACAGCTTTGGAGGAAATCAGTGAAGGTTTCTTTTGGGCTCTGTATAACTTTTGGAAATGACTGTTTATTGGTGAAATTATTAAGGCCACTCCACATAGTTAAAAGGGAGGTTTATTTTGTGGGGTACTTACAAATGAAGGGGTAGGTTACAGGGTCTGGCAAGGGTATAGTGCAGTCTGGCCGTGTTCTCTGGAGAACTCTGCTTGGTCTACCTCCAGCGTCCAGGGTCCAGGAACCAAGAGTGTGTGACCTCTTCCCGATCCTTGGTCTTCCGCTTCCTCCTCCACCCTGCCTTGTGGGCGTGACCATTACCGAAGCCTCAATGGGGGTTGGAACTTCCAGGCCAATGCTGTGATGGCTATCCACAACAACTGTTTTCTTTCCTACATCTTCAATTCTGTTCCAAACATTCAAGGCTGCCATTTGGCATAAAATTAGGGTGTGGTCATCATATAAAGATTGTCTTTGTACATCAGCATAATTGCGTTCTCCAAAAAGTTGATTTTTTGGAAATTTTCCATACCTCTAGCCCTACATTGTTGTTGAATGGTCTTAGCCTCATCTTTCCACAAGTCCTCCATTATAACTGTGGACTAGCCTCTAATAGTACTACAAACAAATATTTCCAGTCTTGAGGGATAATTCTATTACAAGTTGACCACAAGTTTCACATTTGCTTCACTAACTGCCTCCCAAGTGATAGAATTAAAGGTATGTGCCACTACTACCTGACCTCTATGTCTAATTCAGTGGCTGGCTCTGTCCTCTGATCTCCAGGTAAGCTGTATTGGGATACACAGTATATCACCACAGGAATTTGTATAAATCATTTTATATTAAGTTTTAGGAATATATGTTAGACTTCTGCTTTTATATCTCTCACACATTTGGAATGAGTTGTAATATGATAAGCCTTTATTTGAATTCTGCTAGAGTTCATTTTGTACTTCCTTTAAATATTCTGCTCATAGATGAATAATCTAGACTCTTAAATTTGGGATGCTTCAACTTTTTGAGTGTGAGATCTTGGAACACAAAGATCAATGGATTAGCTTAATTTCCTGATGATGTAATCAGTTTGGCAGGTTTTATGGATAATGTGTACTTTATAAAGTGGAAAGACATGGATTCAGTGGATAATATTGTGCCTGAGCCTTGTCAGTTACTACCTATATGATTTAAAGTAAGTAATTGATTTTTCCTTGTCTTTGTGTCCTCACTTGTAAAATCAGTAAATATATACCTACTCACTATTCTTCTAAGAATATTATGAATATCTAATGAGATCAGACTATAGCATGGCTTTGAAAACTGTAAAACATGACCTTGAGATGAATTTTAAATTATATTTTCAATTTGTATATAACAATTTTATATGTCATTTATGACAATTTTTTTACTCCAAAATCTGTAAAAGCAAAGGTCTCTTCCAAGAGTAAACAAAGGACAGAGCTTAGCACACAATAACCTAAGATCAGAATGACCCTCATATCTTTTTTTCCATAGATGCCATGATTTTTTTTGAATTTTATTTTATAATTTAATTTAATTTTACATATCAGCCATGGATTTCCCTGCCCCCCCGTACCCCCACCCTCACCTTCCTCCCACCCAACCCCATTCCCATCTCCTCCAGGGCCAAGACTCCCCTGGAGATTCATTTAAACCTGGTGGATTCAGTACAAGCAGGTCCAGTGCCCTCCTTCCTGGCTGAGCAAAGTGTCCCTGTGTAAGGCCAAGGTTCCAAACAGCCAGCTCATGCACTAAGGACAGGCCCGGGTCCCACTGCCTGGGTGCTTCCCAAACAGTTCTAGCTAGTCTACTGTCTCACTTATCCAGAGGGCCTGATCCAGCTGGGGGCTCCACAGCCTTTGGTCAATAATTCATGTGCTTCCATTAGTTTGGCTATTTGTCCCTGTGCTTTTTCCAGTCTTGGTCTCAACAATACTCGCTCATACAATCCCTCCTCTTTCTCTACAACTGGACGCCTGGAACTCCACCTGGGGCCTGGCCATGGATCTCTGCATCTGCTTTCCTCAGTCATTGGATAAGAGTTCTAGCAAGACAGTTAGGGTGTTTGGCCATCCAACCACCAGACTAGGTCAGTTCAGGCTTTCTCTTGACCATTGCCAGTAGTCTACAGTGAAGGTATCATTGTGGATTTCTGGGGACCTCTCTAGCCCTTTGCTTCTTCCAATTCTCATGTGGTCTTCATTTATCATGGTCTGTTATTCCTTGTTCCCCCTTTCTGTTCTTGATCCAGCTGGGATCTCTTGCTCCCCTAAGCTCTCTTTCCCTCTACCTTTGCTCTTCATTACCCCCACTCACGTCCAGGTTTTTCATGTAGATCTCATGCATTTCTCTGTCATTGGGTGATCCCTGTGTCTTTCCTAGGGTCCCGTTTTCTAGGTAGCCTCCCTGGAGTTGTGAGTTGCAGTCTAGTCATCTTTGTTTTACATCTAGTATCCTCCTATGAGTGAGTACTTACCGTGTTTGTCCTTCTGAGTCTGGGTTACCTCACTCAGGATGATTTTTTCTAGATCCATCCATTTGCCTGCAAACCTCATGATGTCATTGTTTTTCTCTGTTGAGTAGTACTCCATTGTGTATATGTACCACATGTTCTTTATCCATTCTTCAGTTGAATGGCATCTAGGTGGTTTCCAGGTTCTGGCTATTACAAACAATGCCAATATGAACATAGCTGAGCAAATGCCCTTGTGGTATGATTGTGCATTCCTTGAATATATGCCCAAGGGTGATATAGCTGGATCTTGGGGGAGATTGATTCCCAATTTTCTAAGAAACCTTCATATTTATTTCCAAAGTGATCCTCATATCTTGAAGGCAGTAGGTTTCCATTCCATCAATAACCCCCAGTTCTAGCTGCCTCTCCATGCATTCTCTTCCTCTACCCATTTCCTCCCCACAATGCCTGATATTTACTTCTCCCATCCCCATCCACCCTTAGTACATTCATAAGATTTATTCAATTTCCCCTTCCCTGGAAGGTTCATGTATCTCCCATAGAGCCCTCCTCTTTACCTAACCTCTCTGTCTGTAGATTGCAGCTTATCATTCACTTTATAGTTAATATTAACTTAAAAGTAAATTATACCATATTTGTCTTTCTGGGCCTGGGTTACCTCACTCAGGATGATTTTTTTCTAGTTGCATCCATTTGCTTACAAATTTCATGATATCATTGTTGTTAAGAGTTGAGTAATACTCCATTGTGTACATGTACCACATGTTCTTTATTCATTCTTCATTTGAGAGATATTTAGGTTGTCTCTAGCTTCTAGATATTATGAATAAAGCTACTATGAACATAATTGAGCAAGTTTCCTTCTGGTATGCTTGAGCATCCTTTGGACATATGGCCAAGAGTGATATAGCTGGGTCTTGTGGTAGATTGATTCCCAGTTGTCTGAGGAACCTCCACAGTGACTTCCAAAGTGGCCGTACAAGTTTGCACTTCCACCAGCAATGGAGAATTGTTCCCCTTGCTCCACTTCCCTGTCAGCATGAGCTGTCACTTGTGTTAATGATCTTAACCACTCTGACAGGTGTAAGATGGAATCTCAATGTAGATTTGATTTGCATTTCCTTGCTGGCTAAGGGTGTTGAACATTTCTTTACGTGTTTATCAGCCATTTGCATTGCTAGCAGAAATTCTGTGAAGATTCTATCCTACACCCCATACATGTTTTTCTCATATTTGTTCTTTTTCACAGGATAATAAACAGACGAGGAAAGGTATTTAAAGAATAGTTTTAAACCAGATAAACAAAGGAGTACTGTCACCCTACATCATAAACTTGGGGAGCCAATAATATATATTACATTGGGATGGGTTTGAGACAGGGTTTCTCTGAGTAGCCCTGGCTGTCTTGGAACTCACTTTGAAGATCAGACTAGACTCAGACTTAGAGATCTGCCCATCTTTGCCTCCCAAATGCTGAGATTAAAGGTATGTAATGATGTTACAGTTTACAAAATTGGTTTATGATAAGTTTTATAAATGCAAATTAATATTTAGTCACCTATTTGTGAGTATCTTTTGTGGAGGTTGCTATGACCTTCACTGGCAGCAGAAAGACACTGAGGAGCCACATGACACAAGAAGGCAATTCTGCACAACACAGCTCAGTAGCTGTTCCTGGTTCAAACTCTGAGTATTTGACCCCAAGTTGTTTATTTCAGGTATATTTAAACACAGAACAAAATGGGGAAAGCAAAGTACATCTAAATCTCTCCAAGGAACAATGTAAGCTAAATACAGATCAGACATAACCACATGCAAACTCTTTGTAAAGTACATGTGACACCTTCCATAAAGTTTCAGAAATATTTAGCCACAAAGATTGTGCAAAGGTAGCACTCCAGCCATCGTGGCAGAAAGCAGGTTTCACATTCCTTCTCTTTTAAGGAACAACCATGTGTCCTTAACATTCTATGTTCTCCCAGTACCTATCTGTGAGCACAAATATCTAAATGCCCCCTACAGTCAATCTTTCATGTGTGATGCAGTCCGCAGCCAGCCAGTATTCTAGCTCTTTTGATGTTAACTTCTACTTTAGAATAAACAACTGCAAAACTAAAGAGGTAGCCTGAAAAATCAATTTGTGAGATGCCGTATGAAATAAGAAAAATGAAAATATGAGGCAATTTCTGATATTACATGTCTTAATTACTGTTCTGTTGCTGTGAGGAGACACTACGACCAGGGAAAGTTTTAGAAGAAAGCAATTAATTGGGGGATCACTTACAGTTTTAGAGGATTAGTTCATGACCAACATTGTGTGAAGCATGTTGCCAGACATACAGGCATGGCCCTGGAGCAGTGACTGAGAGCTGACATCCGATCCACAAGTCGCAGGCAAAGGCAAAGTAAAAAGAAGCCTTGTAGGTGCTTTTGAAAACTCAAAGCTCAACCCCAGTGACACATATCCTCTAACAAGAACACACCTACTCCAACAAGGCCATTCCTCCTAATGTTTTCCAAACAGTTCCACTAACTGGGACTAAACATTTAAATTTATGAACCTAAGGGAACCATTCTCATTCAAACTACCACATTGTTATAATCCGAAGTTAAGGTTAGTTGTTTTCCATGTATGATCCCAAGATACAATGAGTTTCTAGCAATTTGAGAATTCAAGATCATATTATTGAAGAAATATGCATTAGAGCAGTATCCATTATACGTTCTTCCTAATACACTATAAATTATGTACATAGCACTATGGAGAGCATCATGGGTGATTACAAAGAGAGGTATTAAATGATATTTTCTGTGAAAAATCTAGAGGACTAATACAGAAAAGCATTAATAGAAAACAGTATTTCTCAAAACATATCACTGCTTATATATTGTTATAATTTTCATGCCAATTGATTCAATTAGTGGAAGAATACACTAACTGAAATTGTATTTTGTTAATGTATTATAACTTTTATAATAAGAGCTTATAAATTGACCATTAGATATAATTATTCAGCAATTAATGACTCAGAATTTTCACACATAATTATGCTATCTTTGTTGGCATATTTTACCTGTGGGGATTTTTAGTAAAACACATGTGTTTTCACAAATGTAATTATAGAGAGAAGAATTAGTTTGTGAACAACTTAATGTTAACACATCCACAAATATGTTTGTGAAGATGTATAATACTTGCCACTTCCATAGTATGCTAGTATCACATCAACACTTAGAAAAAGAGATCTCATGTACTATGAGTATTCAAATATCCTTTAATATTTCCCATTATTAACATCATCCTTCAACTCTGAGTCACCATCCAGTTTATTTCCTTCTTGATTTTGCTTCACAGATAAAAATTCTGTAAAATCCACATGTCCTCATTAGGCATCCTGTCATGAATGTGTTAACATGTGGCAGGATAACTTCTAGCTATGAAGTTTCACAGGAGAATTCTCAACAAAGACAGTGATGATCTCCCATGATGCTACATTTTCCAGAGTCTCTGCTATCTTTTGTTTACTTAACTCTTTATTGGTTTCTGTCTACCCTATCCTGTTTCAACGGCCCATTCCCTAAAACTTTGAATTCACATTTCAACACTTTTGTGAGTCCCTGATAATTCCCCCTCATTTAAAGAACTGATGGTCTTCATAGTTTTCTTCTAAGATCACTTTTATTGCTATTCTTCCTTTGGTTAATCTCATCACTGAATATAATTACCATTGCCAAACAGATAGCCTTTACAATACAATTTTAATGTAAATAATATTCCTGAGTACTCCACAAGATCACACAAATGTTTATTAAATTTCCACATTTACATTTTCTACAGGTGCTTCAAGCATAAAATACTCACAGAAGTATGTCATCTTACCAGTAAACTCTGCTACCTGTTCCCAGTTCCCTTACTTATTTAAAACAATTGATATACACTTAGCAAAACTGATATAAACAAAGCAAAAGATTGGATAGCATCCAAACATCCAGTTAGCAATGGTATTTTTGTTTTGTATTTTCTTCCTGGAATGTCTGACCTTTCTCCACTTCTATTCCATAAACTAAAAGTAAGAGGGCTTAGATTTCTTGTTTAATTTCTAAAATATCTTACCTGGACTATAGAATTTCAGTTATGCTTCTCTCCAACATATGTGTACACAGATGGTACAGTATCTTTTCAAAAACAAGTATGAATGTGTGAATCCTTAAAAACATTCACTAATCCTTATTTTTACCTCTTAGAGATAAAATTACAACTTTGAAGAATGGGTATTTTTCAGTTATTTTAAATATAATTTGAGTAATACTTCAAGAATTTAATACAGCATATTTTAATCAAATTCACCCCCAATCCTCCCCATAATTCCTCCTAGATACATCCTCTAACTTTACCACCTCCACATTTCAAATCCTCTAATTTTTAAATAATCCAGTGTGTCCAATTTTTGATGCCTATCTATTCAAGGGTATAGAGCCATTCACTTAAGCATAGTTAATCTACTAGGAGCCACATCATTAAAGAAAATTGACTCTTCCTGTCCCAGAAGCCACCAAGAATCAAGAGCTCTTCAGCTAAAGATGGGGCCTGGTAACTGGTTCCCCCTCCATGAAAGAATATTGAATGTCTTGACCTTATGTAGGCCTTGTGTAGGTACCCACTGCTGCTGTGAGTTTAAGTTCAGCAATTCCATCATGTTCAGAAGACACTGTTGTTCTTCTTTCTGACCACTGACTCTTAAAATATTTCTACACCCTCTTAGATCATGGTTCCTGAACCATTAAGGAACAGGGTGTCATGTCATGCAGATGTACCATTTGTGCCTGAGTACTCAATAGAGTACTTACATTTACACTCTGCACATTGACCAGTTGTGAATTTCTGTCTTAAACACTGTACACTGCACAAAGAACCATCTCTGATGAAGTCTGAAGGCTGCAGTAATATAATCTATAGATATTGAGATTCAAATTATAAATCACATTGATATTATGAGATTTAGTAGAATAATAGTAATATCCTGTAAGCTACTCAAACATGGATTCTTTTCTACACTTAGTTTCCTTTCTATTCTTTTACTTTGATATCCTATCCTATCATTTCTTCTTCTTCTTCTTCTTCTTCTTCTTCTTCTTCTTCTTCTTCTTCTTCTTCTTCTTCTTCTTCTTCTCCTCCTCCTCCTCCTCCTCCTCCTCCTCCTCCTTCTTCTTCTTCTACTTCTGTCTTCTTCACACACACATACATATAAAATATACATATACAAAATGTAAAATTATGTTTCTGAATACACACACACACACACACACACACACACACACACACACACACACATATGTGAGCGGGGGTCTCTACATAGCCTTAGCTGTCCTGGAACTCACTATATTGATGGCACTGGCCTCAAACTCACCAACATCTGTCTGTCTCTGCCTGAGATTAAAGGCAAGTGCCACCATGCCCAGCACCCACCTGTGGATTCTTGGTAAGATTTACAATACTATGCATGTATTTTTCTCTTATGGGGGTGGCCCCTAAATCCACAAAGAAAACATTTGCTTATCTTCATATTTGTCTCACTATTGCACATTTTTGCCATATCTTGCCATGTTGGTCATTACTGTAGATAAAACAGTTCACAACTGTGTAAAATTATTGGTAATTTTTTCTACCAACAGCCTACATAGTGCCTCTCTTCATCCTATGAATTCAAGCCAACAAGCAGAAAGCTTCCTGGTCAATGTCATCTGGAATTCTACATTGGATGTGACCAAATTATTTGGTGTGTTCAGTAATAGGGTTTTATCCTTGGCTTCTCATAGGCAGTCAGGATCAAAGGCTGTATTTTTTTTTGGAGTCTCCATCATACCTTTGATTAATAACTCGAGTGTAGTTATGTCACACCTAGCACTGGACTTTATTACTTGACAAACTATGTCTTCCAGAGCCTTTTCATATAAGGTAACAAGAATTAAGTTATTTTATGTTAATATATAAATATAATGTATAAAAATTAATTTTACATATTATATAATAATAAACACATATGTATATCTTATAAATTAGTATATTTCAATATGGCATTTTCACACATCCTTAGTGTTCATTATCCTGGTGCCTGTACTCTCCTGGGTCCTATTCTCAAATGCCTCTCCTCATGTAAACATCTCACCCTATAACAGTAGTAAGCTTTCCTAAAAAAATAAAATTATTATTGGAAATCTGTTATCTTTAACACTATGCAGCAATATTGGCTTTTATCATGTCATAAAGATATTTCTCAATTTTAAAGTCACAGTTAAATAATGGCTACTTGTACCATACAGATTTTCATACTGAAACTAATCTCAAACACATGAAAACTTGTTCTTAATGATAAATTGTTGATATGGTAGCAGTATCAATTTATGGAACATATTGTAGATAATTTATGAAGAGATTCAATGTTTTAAAATATATAAACTTACACTCGATTTGATTATAAATCATTAGGACATGTAGTTCTGTTACATTTAAAACAACCTATTTACAAATGGGGCTTTTTTGAGAGGCCTGTAATCCTTACTACTTGGAAGGTTGAGGGAGGACTACTATAAATTCAAGCCAGCCTGGGAAAAACAAGATTCCAGCCAACTTGAGCAGCTTAATAAAATTTGACTCAAAATGTAAAGTAAAATGGGTTGATAATGTAACTAGGTGTTAAAGAAGTTTTTTACTAACTAATGGGCATGATTGCCTACATTGGATCCCAAAGGTGACAAAATAAATAATAAATGAATAAATATAAAAAAGACATCTAGAAAATGTGGCTAATTTTTTAAAAGATTTATTTAATTATTATGTATAAAGTAAGTGTTCAGCCTGCAGGCCAGAAGAGGGCACGAGATCTCTTATTGTAGATGGTTGTGAGCCACCATGTGGTTGCTGGGAATTCAACTCAGGACCTCTGGAAGAATAGCCAGTGCTCTTAACCTCTGAGCCATCTCTCCAGCCTGAAAATGGGACTAATTTAACAAATCACACTTTTTCTTTTAAAATAGTTTCTAATTTGTTGTTTTAATTGATTTTCTGTAAGGTGTTAGTAGATAATTAAGTTACTTCCACATCTCAGCAATTTATGAACCTAATGCTTTTTTCTCCCTTCTTTACTTCATCTTACACTGTGTATCATATAGTTCCAGTCATTCTGTGCACATTAACAGTATAGATTTTGCCTACTTAGCCCAGGCAGATTTTCCCCTTTACCATACCAGAATGCTGACTTGGAGCCATTCAACCACACATTTCCCAGAAAGTGAGAGTGGAGAGCCTGATGGGAATTTCTTGGCCTTACAGATTCCTCCTCTTTTAATAGTCTCACTGCTGTATTTCTAAATAAGGTAGCTCAAGGATAAACATTTGAGATAGATCATACTAGTGAGGGTATGATCTATCTCATGCATAAAAACAGTAAGCTTGTGTGTGTTTCTGTGTGGTCTTGGTGATCTCAGTTGGCATAAAGTGGAGAAAAGTATACTTTACTAGTTTATATCCAACATTTTCTGTGTTTATTTTCCATTTCTATGACTATTCAAAAAATGGTACTTCATATTTACATGTTTAATAAATCCCTTGGGTATGTGTTCCAGAACAGGTTTATAGAAGACACTGAAAAAATTCATTAGCTGAATACCAATAAAATGTTATGAAATGAATCTGAGTATTTTAAAACAACATGAAACCTACTTGGGTAATATTTGGAATTATAAGAGAAATGCATCTCAAATCAATTTATTTTTCTTAAATATTTAGAAATAAAGTGAAATACATCTTAAATTTATTTTCATTTCAGTTGTATAAAATTCTTCAATATATCAATGTCTTATTAGAATAGTAGATAGGTACATATAAAAATATATAGTCCTTCTCCCAAATAAAATTTGATTTGAAAGAAATAATATGCTAAGAATAGATATTTGACTTAGAGAACTCTACTAAATTAGAGACAAAATGTTTGTGTGTGTGTGTGTGTGTGTGTGTGTGTGTGTGTGTGTGTGTGTATGTGTTCATCCTACTAGAGAACAAAAAATACTTCGATATAAACATTAATTTAAAGTATTGGGTGTACAAAGACTTTTGATACTTTGTTTAACTGTGAAATAAGTTTTAAAATTCAAAATTATGACTAAAACATTATTATGAGCTTTGGGGGTATATGCTCTTATAAACATGACTTGTATAGTCTTTAACACAGTGTATATGAAATATTAATGGCATATTGTCCTTAACTTACCTTCTGCTGGTTCCGTGTAGATGACTGAATTTCAAAGGGAAATATGCCAAAATGACTATGTGAGTGATGTTATCAAGATAGTTTAAAACAAGTTGTTTCATTGTTTCTTTGTTCTTTCATTTTTTAGTCCTAGACTAGAATATTATCAATAGTTAATATTATTGGCAATAAATGTGTTAGAAATGCATAGTTTAATTTTTTAAAAAATCACTTGTTTGTTTGGGAGAAATTATCTACGTGAATATGTTGATTTTATTGTGCTAAGAGTTATACTTTGGAGTGCCAGTGCTGTTACTCTAAGAAATATATACGTATGTCAGTACTCAATGAACCACTGTAATCAACAGTATCATGTTATTAGTTTAAAGAATAAGCATGTGGCCAATTTGGAACAAGTGAGACCTACTGGGACAGTTTCTAGAAAATATTTGCTTTCCTTTTATTTTCTACTAAGTAATATAAAATTACAATCTGAATATTACTTGCATCCTTTTCAACACTGTAAGAGAAGGTAATGTGAACTATGGGTGCTATATGAAAGAGGGATACTGTGATAGATTATAGCATATAATTCCTCCTGCAATTTACTGAGATAAGACATGGAAACTCCCTTTTTGTTGTTGCTTTATTATTTTGAGCCCAGTTTTCTGTTTTGAACAATATAGAGATCCTCACTTGTAGCAGAAATCTTAAAAGTACTTATTAATAAAAATAAAACCTGAGGCCAGTTATTGGGGTGAATACTGTGGATACTGGAAGATCAGAGACACAGAAAAAGCCACAGCTTCCTCAACTCGCCAGTTCCTCACCTCATCTTGTTTCCTCAGACTGCAAACTTCTGAATCCTCATCCAAATGAATCTCAGCTGAACTGTGCTGCTCAAAGCCTAAAAGCTTAACCACCCAAATGCTTAACTAATTTAGTTCCTGGTCCTCACGCCTTATATATCTTTCTGCTTTCTGCTATCACTCCGTGGGATTAAAGGCTCACTTTCTGGGATTAAAGGCGTGTGTCTCCATGCTGGCTGTATCCTTGAACACACAGAGATCTGCCTGGCTCTGCCTCCCAAGTGCTGGGATTAAAGGCATGCACCACCACCGCCCAGCTTCTGCTATGGCTTGCTCTGACCCACTTTCTAGCCACCATTTTTGGCTCTGTATCTAGTGGCTGTCTGTTCTGTGACCCCAGATAAATTTATTAGGGTGCACAATATTTTGGGGAACACAATACCACCACACTCAATCTCACAGATGCCTTCCTTATGGCAGGTACTTTGTGATGCAGAGAAAAGCAATGCACACAAGGAACCCCAATAAATGTGAATGCAGGCTCTGCAATACAAGTGCCCAAGTTAAATTCTACCTCCACCATTAGCAAACATTGACACTATTTGAGTCATTTGCCTTCAGAATCATATCTAACTTGTTGACTTGTTATGAAATTCAAAGCACAATGATAGAGCCATAAAACAAGTTCCCAATAAAGCTTAACTAATATTTCTATTGATTTGTGTTGTGACGTTTCATTAAAATCCTATAACCATCCTGCAAGATGCTTTAATCCTCATCTTATGAATAAGGCAGTTAAAACTGTGGTGGAATATTTCCATTGATATACAGGACTAAAATAATGGCTCTGGCTTAAACCAAATTCCTGCCTCTCCAAATCTCCCTCGTGTACTCTCATTTAATATAGGAGGTATAATAAATAAGACATGTAGTGATTGACCACTACCATTTCTCCATTGCTACATTGTCTCTGATCTATATTAAGAGCTCAGTAAATATCATGTAGAATAAATAATTTTCCAAAATGGGGCCAATGGGAAGACATATAAATAAAGAATTTCAACAATCTCTAATATATTTTGTAGTAGTACTCAAATAAGGAATTGAAAGGAATGAATACATGTATCTGTGAGCAGTGCCATCATTCCCTCTAATGAGTATAGGTAGTTGTTTTATTAGAATGTCAGATATAGCCAAGCATGGTGGTATATAACATGATATCAACACCTGGGTGGTTAAGATCTGATTATCACTATGTTCCAGACAAGCTTAGACAACAAAATCCTATCAAAAAATTTCCAGACAGATACATATAACAAAATAACAAGTAGCTGGTGGAAGAAAGCAAAGGTATGTATCTACTGTAACCATGCCTCATACTTAAAAGGAGATATTTGGTTTTTCATATTGTTTTTTTACTTTTATTTTCCATATTTTTTTATTTCTGACTTTCTCTCTTAAGTCCACCAACCTGAATTTCAACTTCTAGTATTAATGCCATAGGACTCTGTCAACTCTTCTTCCTGGTAGTTTATCTCTAGGGTCAGAATCTTGTTGAATACCACACACACGCAACACACACACACACACACACACACACACACACACACACACACACACACATATATATATATATATATATATATATATATATATATATATATATATGAATATCATCATTGAATAGAATAATAGAATCTACAATCATCACACAAATGGGAAACTGTAAGAATGTCTATTAGTCTATAATAGGAGAAAGGTAACCTGAAAATATTCTACTACCATCCACTGGACTAACCTTTTACTCATGACTAAGTTTATTAAGAAAAACAAATTAAAGAACAGAAGCTTATTTGGCATCATATAATCAAAAGAAGGGAAACAGATAATTATAAGGAACATTTATCCAAACGATCCCAGAATCAAAAGAAATGAGATTCATTCAATACAAGAATGTGGTGGAGCATAGGAGAATTCACTTTGTGTAAGCACTTCCAAGTTTCTGTTATACTACCTTAACTTCAGTTCAAAGAAAACAGTGTTTTTGTGCTACTAATATATTGTATATTGGGGATTATAGGACATGTTTTTGGGAACTTACTGACATCCTCTAGAATATATCCTGATTTTGATCTCTGTCTCATTTGTGATTCTTATGCTTTTCACATATCCCACATTCTGTTGATTAGGTCTTAGTATTATTACTTATAGTTTTTATTATTTTCTTCCTTTTTAAATTTATTATTCTCATATACAAAATATCCCAACTGCAGCTTCCCCTCCTTCCACTCCTGCCAGCCCCCTGCCCCAACACACACACACACACACACACACACACACACACACACACACACACACACACATGTCCTTTACCCCAGGTCCACTGCTCCTCCATTTCCCTTCAGAAAAGAACAGACCTTCCAGGGATATCAATCAAACATGACATAACAAGATTCAATAAGACTAGGCACAAACCCTCATATCAAAGCTAGACAAGGTAAACCAGTAAGAAGAAAGAGGGGCCAAGAACATCAAAAGAGTTAGAGACATTCACACTCTTATGGATCGAAGTCCCACAAAAACCCCAAGCTAAACAACCAAAGCATATATGCAGAGGACCTAGGGCAGACCTTTTTGGGCTCCATGATTGCCATTTCATTCTTCCTCTCTTCTGTGTGTTTCCTCCAGGAACCTAAAGTTTGGCTAAACCTTTGCCTAAAGTGTGTCTGTGGATCTTTCCATCTACTCCCATCAGATTCCAGACGAAGCCTCACTGATGAAAATTGGGCTCATCACCAATCTATGAATATAGCAAAATGTCATTAGGAATAATTTCATTAACCATTTTTTTTCTTGGCCAGTCATGTTTGGTTATACCCAAGAAATCTGGGCCATCCAACTTCTGATTCCTAGTCATCCAGGTAGTGCCAGGCTTGGACTCCATCTCATGGTATAGGCCTTAATTTAGACCAGGCCTTGGTCAGCCTCTTCTACAAGGACTGAGCCATGATTGCTCCAGCACATCTTGTAGGGAGGACAAGTCAAAGATTTTGATGACTGTGTTAGTGTCTCATTACCAACACTAGAAGCTTTGCCTAGTTACATAAGATGTCTAGTTCAGGCTCTATAGCCTCCTTTACTAGGAATCCTCACTAGCATTACCCTCATATGTTCCAGAACCTCTCTTGTTCCCCCACATGATTACTCCTCTTCCTATCCTCACCTCTCTCCCATTCACCCACCAAATATATTCTATAACCCTTTCCCAGGGAGATCCATGCATCTGCCCTTAGCGTCCTTCTTAGTTAGCCTCTCTGGGTCTTATAGCATGATTAAGCTTTATTTAATAGCTAATATCCCTTTGTAAGTGAGTATATATCATGTTTGTCTTTCTATGTCTGGATTGTTTCCCTCAGAATGATATTTTCTAGTTCTATCCATTTGCCTGCCAGTTTTGTGATGTCAGTTTCCTAACTGCTAATTAATATTCCATTATGGAAGTGTACCACATTTTCTATATCTATTTTTGTTTAAGGGACATCTAGGTTGTTTCCAGCTTCTGGTTATTATAAATAAAGCCACTATGAACTTAGTTGAGCCAGTGTCCTTTTGGTAGGATGGTGACCAATAGTAGTATAGCTGAGTCTTGAGGTAGATCAGTTCCCAATATTCTAAGGAACTGTCATATTGATTTCCATAGTGTCTGTACAAGTTTGCACTCCCACCAGCAAAGGGGGAGTGTTTCCCTTGCTCCACATCCTTGCCAGTGTGAGCTGTCATTTGTGTTAATGATCTTAATCATTCTGACAGGTATAAAATGGAATCTTATAGTAATTTTGATTTGCATTTCCCTGATGGCTCAGGGTGTTGAACATTTATTTCTCTTCTTTTTTCTTTTGGTTTTTCGAGACAGGGTTTCTCTGTGTAGCTTTGCGCCTTTTCTGGAACTTGCTTTGGAGACCAGCCTGGCCTTGAACTCAGAGATCTGCCTGCCTCTGCCTCCCGAGTGCTGGGATAAAAGGCCACCACTGCCCAGCTGAACATTTATTTCTTTAAGTGTTTCTCAGCCATTTGTGATACCTTTATTGAGAATTCTCTTTTTACATGTGTAACACCATTTTAATTGAGTTATTTGGTTTGTTGATGGCTAGTGTCTTGAGTTCTTTATATATTAGCCTGCTATCAGATGTGTTGTTGGTGAAAATGTTTTCCCATTCTGTAAGCTGCTGTTCTATCCTCTTGACAGTGTCCTTTGCCCTACAGAATCTTTTCAGTTTCATGAGGTTCCATTTATTAATTGTCGATCTTCTTACCTGCTCTATTAGTGTTCTGTCTGGAAGCTGTCTCCTGTGCCAATTTGTTTAAAGCTATTCCCAATTTTTTTTATCAGGTTCAGAGTATCTGGATGTATGTTGAGGTATTTGATCCATTTGGACTTGGGTTTTGTTCATGTTGATGACTATGGACCTATTTGCATGCTTCTACATGAAGACATATAGTTAAACCACCATGATTTTTGAAGATGCTTTATTTTGTCCCTTGTGTATTTCTACCTTCTTTTTCAAATATCACATGCCCATAGGTATGTGGATTTATGTCTGAGACTTCAATTCAATTCCATTAATTAACATGTCTCTTTTTATGCCAGTGCCATGTGGTTTTTATTACTATAGCTCTGTAATACAGTTTGAAATCAGAAACGGTGATAGGTCTGGAAGTTCTTTTATTGTTCAAGGTTATTTTAGTTATCCTTGGTTTTGTGTTTTTCTATATGAAATTTAGTGTTATCATTTCAAGTCCTGTAAAAATTGTTTTTGAATTTTAAAGGGAATTGCATTGAATCTGTAGATTGGTTTTGGTAGGATGGCCAAATTAACATAATTTACTATGTTAATTATTTTGACCCATAAGCATGGGAGCTATTTCCATCTTCTAATATCTTCTTTTGTTTCATTCTTTATAGAGTTGAAGTTTTTGTCAAACAAGTATTTTACTTGCTTGGTTAGGGTAGACCAAGATATTTTATATTGTGTATGTCTTTTGTGAAGGGTGTTGTTTCCCTAATTTCTGTCTCAGTTCATTTGTCATTTGTATATAGGAGGGTTCCTGTTTGTTTGTTTCTTTGTTTTTTACTTGATCTTGTATCTAGTAACTTTGCTAAATGTGTTTATCAGTTGTAAGATTTCCCTAGCAGTATTTTGTGGGTCACTTAAATATGCTGTCATATCATAAGCAAATAATGATACTTTGACTTCTTCCTTTCCAATTTGTATCCATTTGATTTCCTTCATTTACCTTATTGCTTGAGCTAGAACTTCAAGTACATATTGAATATATATGAAGAGGGTGGGTACCCTTGTTTTGTTACTGATTTTAGTGGAATTGCTTTGAGTTTCTGTCCATTTAATTTAAATTTGGCTATAGGTTTACTGTAAATTCCCTTTATTGTGTTTAGGTGTGTTCCTTTTATATGCAATAACTCCAAGACTTTTTATCATGAAGGCTGTTAGATTTTGTCAAAGGATTTTTCAACACCTAATGAGATGATTATGCTTAGATTTTTTTTTTTTTTAGTTTGTTTATATGGTGGATTACATTGACTGATTTTCATATGCTGAATCATCCCTGCATCTCTGGGATGAAGCTTACTTGATCATGGTGCATAACTGAAGTATTCTTAGATTTGGTTTGCCGTTATTTTATTGAGTATTTTGCATCAATGTTCACAAGAGAAATTGATCTATAATTATCTTTCTTTGTTGAGTCTTTGTGTATCAGGGTGACTGTGGCCCTATAAAATGGATTTGGTAACATTACTTCTGCTTCTATTTAGTGGAATAATTTGAGGAGTATTGTCCTTAACTCTTCTTTGAAAATCTTGTAGAATTCAGCTTTAAAACATTCTGGTCCTGGGCATCTGGGGTTAGCTTGACTTTTAATGATTGCTTCTATTTCCTTAGGAGTTAAAGGTCTATTTAAGTTGAGTAACTCATCTTGATTTAACTTTGGTAAGTGATATCTATCAAGAAAATTATCCCCTTCTTTTAGATTTTCTAATTTTGTGGAGTACAGTATTTTAAGGTATGACCTAATAATTCTTTGTATTTCCTCAGTGTCTGTTGTTATGACCCCCTTTTATTTATGATTTTGTTAATTTGGATATTTTTCCCTTATAGCTTTTAATACTTTTCCTTTGTTCTATATGTTTAGTGTTTTGATTTTTATGTGCCTAGGTGACTTTCTTTTCTGGTTCAATCTCTTCAGTGTTCTGTAAGCTTCTTGTACCTTTATAGGCATCTCCTTCTTTAGATTAGGAAGAGTTTTTTTCTATGATTTTGTTGAAAATATTTTCTGGGTCTTTGAGTTGGTATTCTTCTCCTTCTTATTCTTATTATTCATAAGTTTACTCTTTTCATAGATTCCCAGATTTCCTAGATCTTTTGTGTCAGGATCTTTTAGATTTAACATTTCCTTTGACCAATGTATCTATTTCTTCTTTTGTGTCTTCAATGCCTGAAATTCTCCTTTCCATCTCCCATATTCTGTTGGTGATGCTTGGGTTTTTAGTTCCTACTAACTTACCTAGTTTTTCCATTGCCAGAACTTTCTCAGCTTTTTTTTTTAATTGCTTCTATTTCTATTTTCAGGTTTTAAAGAGTATTATTCATTTACTTCAACTGTTTGTTTTTTCTTGGCTTTCTTGACTTTCATTATCTGAAAATTTCTGACTGCTTTTCCTTTAAGGGATTTATTCTTATCTTCTTTAATGATCTCTATCATCTTTATATAGTTGATTTTAAGGTCTTTTTCTTTCTTTCTTTCTTTCTTTCTTTCTTTCTTTCTTTCTTTCTTTCTTTTTTTTTGAGTACTTCAGCTGTGTTGGAGTATTCACAGATTTCTATGGATAGTTGTGCTCTAGTGGTAACATATTGCCCTGGCTCTTATTGATTGCATTCTAATGCTGGCATCTACTCATTTGGGTTTGAGGTAAATATAGATCTAAGTGCTGACTTTCTGGGTTGTCCTTGTTTGGTAGTTGTTTTGTTCCTTGGTTTCTGGTTCCTCTCTGGTCTTCTGGCCCATGTAGCTTGTGGTTGAGCAAGGTATGCCCAAGTTGGAGGATGGACACTTATTTTCTGCATAGAAGCAAGGATTAGACCACAGACCTTAATTAAATTTTTAGTGTTCTGTGTTTCAGAGTTTGGCTATTAGCTGAATAGGTTAAATTTTAGATTATTCTGTGAGTTGAATTTTTTTTTTTTTTTGAGACAGGGTTTGTCTGTGTAGCTTTGCGCCTTTCCTGGATCTCACTCTATAAACCAGGCTGGTCTCAAACTCACAGGGTTCTACCTGGCTCTGCCTCCCCAGTGCAGGGACTAAAGGCATGCACCACCACCACCCAGCTGAGTTGAAATTTTTAATAAATATGCTCTAATCACTTGTTCTGAGACAGGTCATGTCTAATCAGACACTAGCAACTAATTATAAAATCTGTAGATTGGTACACTTTATTTTTAGAGGATGAAGGTGGCGGATGTTAAATGAGGAGGAAAAGCCAGCAGAAGTGGACTAAAGTCTCTCCCTATCATGTTACTACCCCTTGACCTCTAGTATGTGATTTACAGTTCTGATACCTCATGTTTCTCTTGGGCAATACTACAAAAAAGATGGCAAATCCTGAGCACAATGGTTCAAAAAACATTACTTATTAACATTATTATTTTCTCTCAGTTATTTATATATTCACAGGTTGTTGGCAAGATATATTTGTCAGTAGGTAGTAAAAGCATGCTGGCATTTGGAAATGAAAATGTGGGTTGGATATTGAGCAAAAGTATTTTGTTCAGTAATAGAGCATTAGAATGTAGCATACACAGTGTGTACTATCACTTGCTTCTGCTGCTGCTTTGAAACTTCAGTAATAAGTCATTGCCTCAGACACTTCCTTCAACTTTTTCTCTAAGGTCAGTGTAAGGAGATCAGAGATCAGCAGCAGCTTCCTGATTATACTTGAACCTTTTTTTAAAAGGCAGATTCTGTAAGAAAAGTATGTCCTTCTGACAGCAATTAGTCTTTGTGATGCACTTATAGCATCTTGGTCTTAGAAGTTCTTCCTTTGTATCCGTTTGTCTGGTAGGTCTTCCTCTGTTATTCCTCAAAACTTGTGTTGTACTGGACATGGTGGTACACACTGTAATCCTACTACTACTGAGGCTGAAACGGAAACACAGTGCACAGTGAATTAAGTCTGGCCTGGTAAAGACAGTGGAGATGTTGGCTCTTAAAACCTTGATATTCCTCTAAATAGATAGGTGTTGCTGTCTTGCGCTGTTTCTATCATCCTGTGGTCTTCCTCATCTATCCTGTGATGGATCCTACTGGATTTTTTGTTTGTTTTTTTTCTCCAGCCCTCTCCAATTTATTCTTTATTCTTCAAGTAATTTTCATGAATGTAAATCTATACTTGTCACTCCCTTGCCTAAATATTACTTATATTGTTCATATATCTATAATTCCTTGTCCAGGACATAGCACATACCACTGGTCCTAAGTCTGTGGTGAAGGAATAAAAGATAAAGTTTGCATGATTCACTTTTCTCCTGATTGTACCAAGATGGGTAGTTTAAAGTTAGATTGAAGAGTGTTTGATCTTTTTAGACATTTGATCTCTCCTGAATGTCCTTTATCAAGAAAGGATAGATGTACTTCTTTCTATCTATACGAATTACTGTACTTCTAGTGACATAATTTTGAAGCTAAAGGCTTTCATGGTCATCTAGTGAATCTTACAAGTCTCAGGAAATCTGCAATACTTTGTCTAATATATGAGGACAACTGAAAATTGATTAAGACTTGAATATCTTTTTGTTAGTTTTCAGTTTGGGGCTTGTATAATAGGATTATAACCATTTTCAGTGGCACACTCCTTCACTTCACACTGATCATGATAACTACATCCTAGTAGTACTAATAATAAATACAGGTTGGACAAGGGCTTAAAAAACAAACTAGTAACAAACTCCAGTTTTCTCATTTTAAGAAAGAATTGCTTTATTTACACTACCCTAAGTTTCCCTATCAGTATTCATTCTTTCTTCTACTTATTTAAGGGGATAAAGAGTTATATAGAAAGTTATGATAACATTTCTATTTTCACCTAGATGCTAAAGAACAGGGTTAAATATTAAAATACTTTTAAACATAAGAATATTTTCTCCCACAGTATGTGAATTATATTTTTGGCAGTTGTTCACTTAAAGGTTATGTTTTTTGCCATAAAATATATTTTGAACATATTTTCTCCTCTCCTACCTCCTCCCAGATCCTTCCAAACTTCCTACCCACCCAAATTCACACCCTTTATCTTTCTCTCTCAAAATAAAACAAAACAAACAACCAAAAATCAATTCCTTCAAAACAAAAATCCAATAACTCAAAAATTGCCAAAACAAAAGGAAACACAGAGAGAGAGAGAGAGACAGAGACAGAGACAGAGACAGAGAGAGAGAGAGAGAGAGAGAGAGACAGACAGAGACAGAGACAGAGAGAGACAGAGAAAGAGACAGAGAGAGAGACAGAGAGAGAGACAGAGAGAGATCCAAAAAACAATGACAGCCAAAATCATAGAATTCATTTTGTATTGGCTAATCTTCTGGTTGTGGATCCTGGCATGGATTTATATTGATTGATATAATCAATCCCACTCCATCAGAAAAAAAAACCCTTTGCCAGCTAGTATCAATTGCTAAAAGCTTCTTGGTTAAGGATGGGACCCCATATCCAATTGTATCTCTCAACACTGGTAACCTGTCTAGCTTGAAACTGTGCAAACACAGTGCATGCTTCAGTCTCTGTGATTTCTTAAGTCCACCAGTCCTTTTGTGCCTGGAAGACTCTGTCTCTTGTAAACATTTTGCCCCCTCTTTCCAATAGTTCCTTGAATCCTGAGGTGAGGGGTTTGATGAAGACATTCCATTAGGAGTGAGTACTCCAAAATCTCTCCTCTGCACATTGTCCACTTGTGGGTCTCTCCACTATGTACTGCACTAAGAATCTGCTCTGCTGAGGGTTGAGTAATATACTGATCATAAGGTATAACAAAATATCATAAGGAGTCCATTTTATTGCTATTTTCCTTTGGGCCTTAAATTTAATCAAAAGTGGTTGAGTACTCCCATAACATTTATGCTACTATTGCAATAGTTTAGTTTTTTTTTTTTTTTTTAGGCATATTAGTACTGTAGTTCTCAGTGTTTATAGCTGGGTTGTATTTATCATTATCTTTAGCCTTCAGTAGTGTGCAGCATACCTTCCAGTGACATAATTGCTAGTGAGTAGGGATGAAGCTTCCAGTTGGGCACCAGCTAGAAGTCTTTGTTTTCAATGACAGAAGTTGGACTCAACAATGGGGTCTTATGATCAGGGATAAGTCCTGGTCTCATTACCAGTGGACCCATAAACACATCAAGCCATGCAACTGAAACTCACATCCAGAGGGCCTAGTACAGTCCCAGGCATGCTCCCCAGCTATCAGTCCAGAGTCCATGAGCTCCCAATAACTTGGATCAGCTAACTCTGAGGATTTTCCCCCCATCATGGTCCTGATCCCCCTTGATTCTATAATCCCTCCCCTGTCTCTTTAACTGAGCTTCAGGGTCTTGGCTGTGGATCTCTGCATCTGCTTCCATCAGTCACTGGATGTAGGTTCTATGATGATAATTAAGGTAGACACAAATCTGAGTACAGAGAAAGGCTAGTTCAAGCACCCTCTCCACCATCTCTGTGAGTCTTAGCTGGGGACATTCTTGTGAGTTCCTGGGGATTTTCCTAGTTCCAAATTTTTCCCTAACCCCTTAATGGTTCACTCTGTCAAGATATCTCTTTCATTACTCGCCTTCTCTGTCCCTCCCTGAACTCGGCCAACTTGAAACCTCATGTTCCCACCTTCCATCCCTTCCCCATTGGTCAGTGTGTGTGTGTTTATACTAATAACATGCTGTTTTTATTACTATAGCTCTGTAGCACAACTTGACATCTGGGATGATGATATCTCAAACAGTTCTTTAATTTTTCAGGATTATTTTTAACTATCCTGAAATATTTTTTTCATATGAGCTTGAAAGTCTTTTATTTCAATTTCTGTAAAGAATTGCTTTATAATTTTGATAGGGATTGCAGTGAATCTGCAGATTGCTTCTGGCAGAATGGCCATTTTCACCTTGTTGTATAGCTTGGTCTTATTTATCCTTGGTCCATGAACACAAAAGAATTTTCTATCTTCTGGCTGTCTTCTTCAATTTCTTTCTTCAGTGTCTTAACGTTTTCATTATACAAGCCCTTCAATTACTTTTTTAGAGTTATACCAAGATGCATTATGAAGCTATTGTGAAAGGTAATGTTTCATTAATTTCTTTCTCATGCTGTTTTTCATTTGTATAAAGAAGGCCACTGGTTTTGTGCATTACTTTTGTATCCAGCTAATTTGCTGAAAGAGTTTAGCAGCTCTAAAGGTTTCCTGGTACAGTTTTTCAGATTTTTTATGTATACATTCATGAGACCTACAAATAGGTATTTTGATTTCTTCTTTTGTAATTTGTATCACCTTGATCTCCTTCAGTTTTCATATGGCTAAAGCTAAGTCTTCAAGTACTACACTGAATATGTATGCTGAGAATAGACAACCTTGTCTTGTTCTTGATTTTAGTGGAATTGCATTGAGTTTCTCTCTACTTAGTGGGATATTTTCTGTAGACTTGCTATAAACTGCCTTCATTTTATATTTTAAATATTTTATAATTATCTTAATTTCACATATCAGCCACCCATCCTCCCTCCCTCTACTCCCCAGCCCTCCCTCCCAACCCACCCCGTCTTCTCACCTCCTCCATGGCAAGGTCTGCCCTGGAGAATCGGCCCAGCCTGGTAAACTCAGATGAGAGGCACTTTATTATGCTGAGGTATGTATCTTGTAATGCTAGTCTCTCCAGGATTTTTATCAGGAAGTAATGTTTGACTATGTCAAAGGCCTTTTCTGTGTCTAATGAGAGAATTATGTTGTTTTTGTCTTTCAGTTTGTTTTTATGACATACTATGTTTATCAATGTATGTATATGGAACCGTCCTTTCATTATCATGGTGGATGATGTTCTTTGATAAGATTTGAAATGTTTTCATAGAGAATTTTTGTATCTATGTTTACATGGGTTAGTGGTCTACCATTTCTTTTCTTGTTTGGTCTATGTTTATTAATTCTTGCTATTTTGGTTTTTTTGTGATATGGTATTTACCCCTTTTTTGATTTAATGGTCTGGGATTGTTTATTCCTTGTGTGCACTTGAGTGTGGTTAACCTTCTCTTGATATTGATATTTTTGTTTGATTGACTTCTATAGACCTGGATTGACTTGATGGTCAAAATTATCTTCTTTCTTTCTTTATGTTTGGGTTTTGTTTTTAATATCTCAACCACAAATTCCCCTTCTCCCTCTCCTCCTAAGCCCATCTTACCTCTTCCCTGTCCACCCCTATCCACCCCTCCTCTGTTTCTCTTCAGAAAAGAACAGGCCTCCTATGGATATCAACCAGCCATGGTATATCAAGTTACAGTGACACTAGGCACCTCCTGTCATATAAAGGCTGGATGAGGCAACCCAGTAGAAGGATCGGGTCCCAAAAGCAGGCAACGTAGTTAGAGATAGCCCCTGATACCACAGTTAGGGTTCCAGTAAGAAGACCAAGCTATACAACAATAGCACACATGCAGAGGGCCTAGTCAGGTCTCATGTTGGCTCCCTGGTTGTCAGTTTTCTGTGTACCTCTATGAGCCCAGGATAGTTGATACTCTGCATTGTCTTATGGTTTCCTTGACACTTCTGGCTCCTATAATCCTTCTTCCTCATCTTCTACAGGATTCCTCTAGCTCTGTCTAATGTTTGTTTCTGCATCTGTTTGCTTAAGTTTCTGGTTGAAGCCTCTCTGATGACAATTACAGTAGACACCAATCTATAATAGAACACAATTAAGAATCATTTCACTGACATTTTTCTATTGTGGTCATCCCAATCATGTTTGGTTCACTCCTAGGTCTCTGGACTATTCAGCTTCTGGGTACTGGTCTTCCCAGATAGTGTCCTTCTCATGGTATGGGTCCCAAGCTGGACCAGTCATTGGTGGGGCACTTCCACAATTTCTGTTCTACCTTTACCCAGCACATATTGTAGGCAGGACAAATTGTAGGTTGAAGATTTTGGGGCTGGGTTGGTGTCCAAATCCCTCTACTGGAAATCTTGCCTCATTACAGGAGGTGGCTGGTTCAGGCTCAGTATTCTCCATGGCTAGGAGTCTTAGCTATGGTCACCCTCATAGATTTCTGGGAATTTCAATTGCACTAGGTTTCTAGCTTGTCACAGAAGTGCCCCCAGATTCTTGTAGTCTCTCCCAGCATTCTTTCCCTTCATCCTTCTTCCAACTGAACACTCCTATTCCCTTCTCCATCCACCCATTCAGACCTTCCCTACCCTATTGTCCACTGGTGATGTCTATTCTATTTCACCTTCATGTGACGTTCATGTATTGGTTAAATTATTAAGGCCACTCCACGTAGTTAAAAGGGAGGTTTATTTTGTGGGGTAACTTACAAATGAAGGGGTAGGTTACAGGGTCTGGCAAGGGTATAGCGCAGTCCGGCGGTGTTCTCTGGAGAACTCTGCTCAGTCTACCTCCAGCGTCCAGAGTCCAGGAACCCAGAGCCAGAGCTCTTCCCGATCCTTCGTCTTCCGCTTCCTCCTCTGCCCCGCCTTGTGGGCGTGACCATTACCGAAGCCTCAGTGGGGGTTGGAACTTCCAGGCCAATGCTGGGATGGCTACCCACTACATCTCCCCCTTTTGTCTAAATAAGAAAGCTCTAACCTAATACAAGACTAAATACAAAGAGATGCTTATCAAATATTGTCTAGGAGTAATGAGGGATAATGACCTAGATAAGTTGGAATTACAATAAGTACAAACAATATCAAGCAAAAAACACATAGTAAAATCCAGGGAAGTCTAGGGCATGGGTAGGTGGCGTGTTACAAAGATCATTCCAAAAGGTGTCCTATCCTAAAGAACCTGAGTCTAATACTTAATATATCCTATCTAAGATATTATATATGTATATATACTAAGTTGTAACTATAACTGCTAATCTCCAACCTCATCAATGACCTGAGAAGGAATATAATAATACCTGAGAAATGGGAGAAGGATGGAAGCAACTTTCGGGAGTCTTGCAAGAATAGACAGAGACAGCTAGCAGCCTGGACAGTCACCTAATGTTTCTCAGCATCGTTGGTGCATTCAAATTGGCTACAGGCCTAGAGTATCTGACAGACCATTTTCAGAAGCAGGAATTCTGAAAGACCATCTTACCCTGTCTTGGCAAAGTATAGTGGTCGCTTTCCTTGTGCCCCGCTTGTCCAGAAAGGACAGCATTTGTACTGTCAGCAGTTGAGGCAAGGGCAGTTCTTTGCCCAGTAGGCCAATTTGTGCCAAGAAGACAAACTTCCAAATGGAAATGTCTTAGAAGCCCAACATTCTCTCGGGAACAAATTGGTGCTGCCAGGAGCAATTGTGTCTCACGTCAACAGAATTCTAAGTTATTTAAATGCCATGTTCTCTAGGTCCATGAAGTGTTTGAAGATTACCTGTCCATCTGACCTATGTATTTATTAATCTGGATGACCTAACTAACATAATTATAGAGATGACAAGCATAGGTGACAATAACTATGTAAGTCTTGTCTACCTAAACAACCTAAGGACTAAGCTTCCTATAAATAAGGCAAACAGTCTGTAAGCAAATGCACAGTAAAAGGACAATGACTTTAAATTGTGACAATACACAAAATATCTTTAACAGAGGTAGGAATGTATAGTGCAATATGCAATATGATAATAATCCTAAATATATATCAGTATACAGAATATCTTAAACAGAAGTAGAACATACATACAGTATGACAGATATAAATTCACATTTGTATCAATATACAAATATTTCACATAAGAGTAAAAATATATGTACAATATAACAAACATCATTCTGTATTTGTATCAATATACAAATTATCTTAAATAGGAATGTAAAAAGTTTATATTTGTATCAACATATAAGAATTCATAACAGTGCAAAGGCTGGTATATTACTAAATTTGTTTACTAATGTATATGACAGTCTACCATAATATCTTATACCTATCCATTCCATTTTTTTTGAGACATATTTTCTTTCCTTAAGGAGAGTACTGAGTTTAACAGTTTCTTCCACCCCCAACCCTAGAACCATTATCCATAACCCTGAGAAATATGAAACCTTAGGGAGAAGGGGCGTCGTTTTCTTAGAATTGCTTCCTGCTGTTTAGGAAGTGATGGTATCTCTGTTGGTGTTGTGAGAAAGCTCAGATAGTTAAATCTCAGTTAGACTAACTGTAGATTCTGCAGCAACTCTCAGAGTAATGGGTAAGATTGTCTGAAATTTTGGCAAGAAGTGTAATATGATGATGATTACCATGGCATCATTCTGGATTGGGTAGAGTTGTTGTTGTTGGGGCCCCATCTTCCTTCTGGAGACTTCAGAGATTGCTATTGGAAAAAACTTATTTTTTTATCAGAATGGAAGGTTTGGATTTAAAGATGTCATGACATGTAAGAAAGGATTCCAAGAAATCAAGAGTAAGCATGGAGAGAATTAGAATCTTGAAGATAATGGTCCCTTATAATTGGTTTCCTTCTGTCTCACACCAGAGGGCTCTTCTGATATGGGACTGAAGAATCTCTCAACCTTTTCTTTTATCAATATGCTTGGGTTTAGAGAAGGAGTGAGCCAGTTCCATCTCCAAATCCAGCTTGGTTTATAATTAAATTGGAACCACAACTATTCTAGATTGATAGAGATATAGATGTTAGACAGTGATATCTTACCCTGTGTAGATTGGTACCAATAGATTCTTTCTTTCTGCTGTAAACATCTGGATATCCAAGGCCTTATGATTTCTGGAAGATGGGTATTTCCATTATCCTGGAAAGACAAAAACAGAACCCTACCCCAACCTTTGATTGTTAAATTTTTCTTACAACCTGAAGAGATGTCACATTGGTGGATGATCTTTTACTTCTCCTCATCAAGGGGTTTCTCCTGTTCGAATCGAATTTTTATTAATTTTGTTGGTATCCATAGCTTTTCTTCTCCTGTGGAAACAAAAGCAAAACCCCTTCCCCAATGTAGGACATATCCAGGTTTCCATTCTGAGGTCAACACATCTTTGAAATAAACCGGTTGGTTTAGCTCAGGAGTTTTGTCTGTCGTCCAATGTCTCTCCGCAGCTGTTGTTCCTTTCTCATCAGCATTGAGAAAATTCAAGGTTAATAAAGCACTATGCAATCTATTTCTAGGAGTCATTGTTACCTGTTGCTGTTTATTTAGCATATCCTTTAAAGTTCGATTGGATCTTTCTATGACTGCTTGGCCTGTGGGATTGTGTGGTATACCTGTAACATGCTTTATATTGTAATAAGCAAAGAACTGTCTCATTTTATTGGAGACATATGCTGGGGCATTGTCTGTCTTAATTTGTACAGGTATTCCCATGATGGCCATAACTTCTAATAGGTGTGTAATCACAGAATCAGCCTTTTCAGAACTCATAGGAGTTGCCCACTGAAATCCTGAATAGGTGTCAATGGTATGGTGTACATACTTTAATCTTCCAAATTCTGCAAAATGAAACACATCCATCTGCCAAATTTCATTTCTTTGTATACCCTTTGGATTGCTTCCTGCAGGTAATGGAGTTTGGTTATAGAAGGAACAAGTAGGACATTTTTTCACAATATCCTTAGCTTGTTGCCAAGTAATGGAGAAATCCTTCTTCAAACCTTTGCTATTTACATGGTGTTTCTTATGAAATTCTGAGGCTTCTAGCACATTACCTATTAGTAACTGATCAATCTCATCATTACCTTGTGCTAGAGGTCCTGGCAGACCTGTATGGGATCTGATATGTGTTATATATATATAGGATGTTCCCTTTTTCTGATGATTTCCTGCAATTGTATGAATAATGAAGTTAATTCTGTATTATCAGGAATAAATTCAGCAGTTTCAATGTGTAAAACAACTCTCTCTGCATATTGAGAGTCAGTGACTATATTGAGGGGTTCTGTGAAGTCCATCAGTACCATAAGAACGGCATACAGTTCTGCCTTTTGTACAGAGCTGTATGGACTTTGTACTACTTTACTTAAGTCTCCTGATTTGTATCCTGCTTTCCCTGATTTATTTGCATCTGTATAGAATGTGAGGACTCCAGAAATTGGCTTGTGTCGTACAATGTGAGGAAGGACCCATTCAGTCTTCTTTATGAATTCTATTCTCTTGCTTTTGGGATAATGGTTGTTAATCTCTCCCAAAAAGTTACTGCAGGCTCTCTGCCAGTATTCATTATCTTTCCATAGTGATGAAATTTCCTCATTAGTTAAAGGTACTACAATTTCTGCTGGGTCCATTCCTGTCAACTGACGAAGTCTTAATTTACCTTTTTGAATCAAATCAGAGATCTTTTCTATATAAGTCTTTAATTTCTTATTTGGTTTACGTGGTAGGAATATCCATTCCAATATAATATCTTCCCTCTGCATCAAAATACCTGTGGGGGAATGTCTGGAGGGGAATATGACAAGAATACATTTAAGTTCTGGATCCACACGATCCACATGTGCTTCTCGAATTGTCTTTTCTACTAGAGCCAATTCCTTCTCAGCTTCGGCTGATAATTCTCTGGGACTATTTAATTCTTTGTCCCCTTCTAGAGTATTAGCCAAATTTTGTAGTCCATCTTTGGGTATTCCCATGATACCCAATAAGTTGGAAATGCTTCCTAACAACTTTTGAAAATCATTAAGAGTCTTTAATCGATCTCTCCTCAGTTGTACCTTTTGGGGTCTAATTTTTTGTAACTCTATCTTATATCCTAAGTAATTAATAGAATCTCCTCTTTGTATTTTTTCAGGAGCAATTTGCAGTCCCCAGCGAGGCAAAACTTTTTTTACTTCTTCAAACATGCTTTCTAATGTGTCTAACTTTGGATCTGCTAATAGGATATCATCCATATAGTGATAAATTATGGATTGTGGAAACTTTACACGAATTAACTCCAATGGTTTTTGCACAAAGTATTGGCATAAGGTAGGGCTGTTTAACATTCCCTGTGGGAGGACCTTCCATTGATATCTCTTGACTGGCTGAGAATTGTTATAATTAGGAACTGTGAAGGCAAATTTTTCTCTATCATTTTCTTGTAAGGGTATGGTAAAGAAACAGTCTTTTAAGTCAATAACTATTATAGGCCATTCTTTGGGTAGCAGAGAGGGCAAGGGCATCCCAGTCTGTAGGGAGCCCATTGGCTGAATTACTTTATTAATAGCTCTCAGATCTGTCAGCATTCTCCAATTACCAGACTTTTTTTTTTAATAACAAATACAGGAGAATTCCAAGGGCTGGTAGATTCTTCAATGTGTTGAGCATTTAACTGCTCTTGAACCAGCTGTTCTAAAGCTTGTAGCTTCTCTTTTGTCAAAGGCCACTGTCCAACCCAGACAGGTTTATTAGTTAGCCATTTTAAAGGTAAGGCAGTTGGTACTTCTGAGAGTTCAACAGCAGTTGTGCTCTGTTTGTGTACAGCCTGAATGGTTGGTGACTGTTTTTTATAGCATTTTATGAGATTATTCCTAGAAACATGCATTGGCCTGTATTCCTTTTCTGAGAGTGTAGGAATTTTAATCTGGGTATTCCACTGTTGTAACAGATCTCGGCCCCATAGATTTACTGCTACATTTGTTACATATGGCTTCAGCCTTCCTCTTTGTCCTTCTGGCCCTATGCATTCAACCCATCTCGAACTCTGTTTTATCTGAGATAGGGTGCCAATTCCTAAAAGTTGGACATCTACCTCTTGAAGAGGCCAATTTGGATGCCATGATTTTGGTGTAATTACAGTCACATCCGCACCTGTGTCTACCAGGCCCTCCAGAACCAAGCCATTAATTCGAATTCTAAGCTTTGGCCTTTGTTCATTTATGGAAGTCTGCCAAAATATTTGTTTTATTGTGTTCTTTGTAAACTGTGATTCATCTATCAGAGCTGTTTTATCATCCATTGCAGTATCAGTTTTTACATTAGACATTGGTTTATTCAGTTGTCCTGGAGAGGAATGTCTTCCACAGTGGCTGGGAATGTTCTTACCACATTTGATTTGGGGGCCTGCAAGAGGCCCCCTGAGGCGTTTCCCGCTACTAAAGGGTTGCCTCGTATATCTATTTTTGATGTGCACTCACTGGTCCAATGTCGGCCTTTGCCACATCTTCTACATAATCCAGGAGGTGGTTGGGGTCTTCTGTTTAGGCTATTCCTAGAAGGAGTATTACTTCTAGGATTACCCCATGTACAGTTTTTACTTATATGACCTGGTGTACCACATTTAAAACATTTGGTACCACGGGGCCTTCTTACACCTCTGGGATTTGTCTCTCCTATCCAAGCCTCATTACTGTAGTTAAGAGATTCAACACTATTAGTATACTGAATCCATTCTTCCAAAGGAGCTGATCTGATCTTTAATGGTGTAAGTATTCTTTTGCATTCTGCATTAGCATTGTCGAATGCCAAGGACTCAGTTAATACTTTTCTTAATTCTTTATCTGATACAGCTTTTGTTATAGCTGTGTTCAGCCTTTGTAAAAAATCAGTGAAGGGTTCATGTGGTCCCTGAAATATCTTTGTGTATACCTCAGTTGCTTTTCCAGGTTCTGGAATTTTTTCCCAAGCATTTAGAGCTGCTGTATGGCATAGGGATATTGTATGCTCATCATAAATGGCTTGTACATTCCTGTCAGCGAAACATCCCTCACCAAGTATTTGATCTTGGGAGATCTCAAAACCTCTGAGTTTACCTTGTTGTTCTAAATTTCTTGCCTCTTCTCTCAACCAGCTTTTCCACTGTAACTGCTGGCTATATTCTAGAACAGCTGAAATTAACTGATGCCAGTCATCTGGAATGATTCTATGTGAGGTAGACCACGAATTTAACATCTGTTTTACGTATGTGGAGTGTATCCCATATGTAACTACTGCTTCCTTTATATTTTTAAAGTCCCTTGTTGAAATTGGTTGTAATGTATATGTGGTATATGGCTCAGGGTGTGTGTCATCTGCTGGCTTCTCATGGATGATAACAGGATAAGCCATTGTATGAGAGCCATTTGGAGATGTTACAACCTGTATGGTCTTGCCCTTCTGCTTATTAGGTCCCTTGTCATGTTTATTTAGAGTTTCCTCCAGGGCTTGTAAACGAGCACCTAGGGTCTGTTCCAGGGAGTAAACCTCTTCTCTTGTAAGGGATTCCAGATTTTTCATGGAATCATGGAAGTTTTTATGTTCTTCTGAAACACATGATTCCATGGACCTTATCTTATCAAGTAATGATAATTTTTCTTCCTTATATATTGTCTGAGTAGCTACAACTTCACTCTGGATAGTTAGTGTTCTATCCATTAAATACTCATATTTATTATCAATAAAAGCAATTTTGGGTACAAGCTTGTTTTGTAAATTCTGGTTAGCAGATTCTAGAGAGAGAATCTTTTTATGTAAGTCCTGGCCAGCAGATTCCAGAGAAAGACTCTTTTTCTGTAAGCCTTCATTGCTATCTTTTAAAACCTGTAATTCCTGGTTAGCAGATTCCAGAAAGAGAATCTTTTTATGTAAGTCCTGGTCAGCAGATTCCATAGAGAGAATCTTTTTCTGTAAGCCTTCATTACTAACTTTTAAAGCCTGTATCAGTCCCAATAATGACTCATCTTTGTTCTTATTATTAAACCAGTGTTTGAACACTGTGTGAATTATTACAATGAATGTCAAAATGGTACAGGCCAGATATGTCTTAGGGAGGTCGTATATTTCCAGGAAAATGTCATTCAGCATACAGGCAAAAAGGTTATTAAATTCTTGTGAGGTAATGTTGTCAGCCATATTACAAGAATTACTCAAAATTTGTTAGTCAGTTTTAAGGTGTAAAATTATCAAGTACTTTTACTTGAAAGAAGCTTACCTTTCCGTGGTTTTGGGGGGTGCAATAGCACTTTTCAGCCAGCAGGAGGCGTTGGTATAGCTCCAAAGCAGGGCCTGCTGGCAACCTTGGCTGGCAGCAGCTGAAGGCAGGAGCCAAGATGGCGGGGAAACGGCACTCGGAGGAGTGGGAAGATCTCACTCACAGCTGTTTTCGCTGGTCTGGGAGATAAGCTAGGGAACTGAGACTGGACTAGCTGCTCCCTTTTTCAGGAATGGAACCGTGTAGGTGTCTCCTGGTTAAATGGAACTTTGCAGGTGGTTTTAGGTACCCGCCAGCCGGGGAGGAGGCTGAGGGAGGGAGCCGCCTAGGCCTTTGGAATTTGCCCCACGTGAGCGCCAGATATTGGTTAAATTATTAAGGCCACTCCACGTAGTTAAAAGGGAGGTTTATTTTGTGGGGTAACTTACAAATGAAGGGGTAGGTTACAGGGTCTGGCAAGGGTATAGCGCAGTCTGGCGGTGTTCTCTGGAGACCTCTGCTCAGTCTACCTCCAGCGTCCAGAGTCCGGGAACCATTACCGAACCCTCAGTGGGGGTTGGAACTTCCAGGCCAATGCTGGGATGGCTACCCACTACATTCATGCATCTGCCTTCGAGCATCCCTTGTTATTTAGCCTCTCTGGGTCTGTGGATTTTCCTAAGGTTACTCTTTCCTTTACAGCTAGTATCCACCAAGTGAGTCCATAACATGTTTGACTTTCTGGGCCTGTGTTACCTCACTCAGGATGATCTTTTCTAGTTTCATACATTTGCCAGAAAATTTCATGATGTCAGTATTTTGAATAGCTTAGCAATACTCTATTGTATAAATGTACTACATTTTCTTTATCCATTTCTTGATTGAGGGATGTCTAGGTTGTTTCTAGTTTCAGGCTATTATGAATAAAACTGTTATGAACATAGTTCAGCAACTGTCTTGGTGGGTGTTACAAAGGAATGAAGATGGTCTCTAAGATAATACTGAAAGGAGATGTGGAAGAGAACAAGGGGGATCCTGGGAATGCACCAAGAGGTGCACTCTATAGGGAATGAAGGTGAAGTGGGAGGTGTTATTAGTTATTTTTGTTCTTTATCTCTTTGGAGGCTCACCACCCAGCTACCAAATAAATTACACAGAGGCCTATTTTGTGAAAATCCAGTATGAAACTCATGGCCAGTCAGAGGTTTGCCTGACCAGGAACTGCATTCAACCTTTGTATAGATCTAAAGTGCTGATGTTTGCACTGTTGCAGGTATTTTCCTTAGTTTTTTATTCCTGCTTAATGTACTGGATGCTCAAGAACTTATAAGCAGGCAGAAACTCTTAAAGGAGTCATATCCTTTTTAAAAAACTTTTTCAGGCACTATGGAAATTTGAGTGCCATGTTGGAATGCCAAAATGTTGTTGGTTATTTTTGTTCTTTGACCAGCTGGCAAATAAATCATAGAGAGGCTTATTCTTATATATACCTGGCCTTAGCTTGGCTTGTTGCTTGCCAGCTTTCCTTAACTTAAATTATCCCATCTACTTTTTACCTCTGGGCTTTTCCCATTCTCTTACTTCTGTAAATCTTACTCTTACTCCATGGCTTGTTCTGTATCTGGGTGGCTGTCCCCTGGAGTTCTTCTCCTTCTCTGGCTACTTCTTCCATCCTCCCAGACTTCTCCTTCTATATATTCTCTCTACTTGCCAGCCCTGCCCATCCTTTCTCCTGCCTTGCTATTGGCCATTCAGCTTTTTATTAGACCATCAGATGTTTTAGACAGGCAAAGTTTCACAGCTTCACAGAGTTAAACAAATGCACCATAAACAGAAGTAACACACCTTAGAATAATACTCTACAACAAGGAAAAAGTGTTCCTGGGATCAAGTTGCAGCAAGACTAAAATAAGTCTGGAGATATCAGAATGGAGTATAGGAAGGATAATGAATGTCATGTATCTGAGTCCTAGTCTAGTGTGGCAACTGGTGTCACTGATACAGAGTTGGTTGTATGGTATCTAATACTGTTGGTTGTATGGTATCACAAATGTATAGAGATAGGAAAGAAGGAAATGCTGAATGGAGCAGTGGAAAAGAACTAGGGTACCCTCATAATATTTAACTTAAAACGTCTTTTTCCTTTCAAATTCATTCTGTAGCATAGGCAAGTAACTATTAATCAAAATCAGCCACCCTTTTATAGTATAGAACTATTGTTATGATACAGCAACTAATCAATCAATGGTATTTCCTAGCTTCCTTTTGCATAAAATAAGAACCATATCATTAATTCTTACCAATGAAATATGAGTGGCAGTTATTTTTCTGGGATGTCTTTTCCATCTTTTATAACCATTTGCTCAACTCAACAAATTTGAAACACTAGGAGATGAAGCCTAACAGAAAGGGATTCAACATTCATGGAGTGCTTTGTAGAGGGATGGCATTCACAGACAAGTAGAGAACAACCAAAATTGTGGAAATCTATTTGTTATAGCAATTTTATTACCCTAAGTAATACACAAATGGATAAAAATGTGCTTCAGCTAAGATAAATGCTTACATGTCTAATAATGGAAAAGGAAGCAACTATATTTAAATGGCATATAGTCATGTTCCACTGAAGATAATGCATGATAAATAAATATTGTATGTTTTGAAGTAATATTAAAACCTTGGGCAAGAGAATTTCATTAATTTCCAATTCTGTGCATATATTGTGTCTTGTCTTCAAGGTTTAGTACTACTGACATATAACAGTTTATTTGTTTCTTTTAATTTCCACGTTTAAATGTCTGTTTGCCTTCTAGGCAGAAATTAAGTCCCATTGTGGACTGAGATTAGATCAACACTTCACAAAGATCATTTTAGTTCTTTGTAACCTTAAATGAAGTAAGCTAATAAAGCATTAAATTAGCATGTTGTAAAATGTCCTGAAGTTTTAATATGCTTTTAAGTGGCAGCTCTAAGCTTATTATCTCCAAAGCTAAAGTCAAAATAAATGTCCTTCATTTGGCAAAATGGAGATGAGACAAGAATTTTCAAACAATTACTAAAATATTTTGTGTTTGAATTATTAAGTATAGATTTTCTAATAATTCCCAAATGAGTGTTTTACCTGGACATACATTTTTATCTAACTAGTAGCCCTGGATAAACCCCCATGATTTATCTGTGACATTTTCTCCAGACTGTCTCAAATGTTTCCACAGAAATTATATACTTCCTTATATTCATCTAACTGAAAATGTAGAAATGATTATAATGATAGCTAGCATTTATTTAAAGGTTCAGTTTTATAAAGGGCTTTTGTAGTCACATCCTCACTTGATCTTTATGCATACTGGTTAGGTTGACAACTCATTATCCTTGTTTCCTGGGCTCCCTGGGGACTTCCTGAAGCTGCCTGATCTGCTCAAGGTCATGAAGTTACAAACTCAGACCATTTTTTTTTCTGTCCTGGCATACTTGTCACATGTAAATCATATTTAAGACAATTTAAAAGGATGATTTAAGAAATGAATTCCTTCAGCAAATTTAATTTAAGCTGTTTCATTAGCTACAGTGCATAAAGAAAGGACAACTGTTATCAAAATCATGTAATATTTCACTCTTGCTTATAACTAAGGTCCTACACAATTAATAGCAAGGGTATATTTCACAACCCAGTAAAATTTTCTAAATAAGCACTGTCCAGAAGAGTTTTATGTGATAGCCACTAGCCATACATGGCTACTCACCAATGGTAACTGAACAGGAGAGATTAATTAACCATTTTTATTTCATTCATTAAATGCAAATTATCACATTTAAATTTCAAAAGCCAGATGTGACTAGCAGTTGTTGATTCATAGTATACTTGTGAAAAATTGATTTTCCTTCTTCAATAATTGTACTTTTTTCTAGTATACATTTTTTAAGTATTTTTTATTTATTTTACATATTGAACACAGTTTCCCTTCTCTCCTCTCCTCCTGTTCCCTCCCCCCATGTCCTTTCTACCCCTATCACCCATTCACTTCTTAGAAAGGATAAGGCCTCCCAAGGAAGTCAACAAAGCATGGTATATCAAGTTGAAGCAGAACAAAGCAACATGCCTGGTCGAGGCATAGCTCTTTTTAACTATAGGACTTTATGTTATACACAAACAAACTTTTGGTTTTCCTATGATCTTTTTCTCAATTTTAAATAAAAAAATTAATTGTACTCTGAGGCAAAAGACATTTTTCCCGTGACTTATCAATATCCTTTATACCATTATAAAATTTTATAAATGCCCATATTCTATTTGACATTACTCCAAAGATCTTGAACTCTGATAAGGGGAAACACACATGACTTGAAGCAATGAACCAGGTTCACTCAAAAAAATTAAAATTTTATTGTAGTTTTGGGATCCCTGATTGTGTACATTAGAGAAAGAAAAGGATATTTACATCCCAAAAAATTCTTTGGAAAATCATCTCCACTTACTGGATGTGTTATTGCTTAGTATTCTCGAGGTGTACTGCATTTTCAGAGCTGGGATTTCTATCCAGAGTCTTGAGGACTAAGAGTTATAGACAGTCTTCTTCTGTGCCAGACACTAGTCAAAGTGCTTCCTCTGCATTCATGTAGGTAGTCAGAGAAACCTAGATAAAGTAACGTTCCCAGGGTTACAGCCAAAGAGAGGATTCCAGAGTCCCTGTTTCTAAACATTCAATACACTGCCTATCTAAGAACTTAGCTGTAATTATAAAGCCATTTTGTTCTATTTGGTATATTTTAAAGGTAAATACCTTTAAAGCAGAACCAGAGTTCTCTGCAAGAGCAATAAGTGCTCTTAGCTGGGGACCTATTGCTCTAACCCCCATTCCTGTCTTTCTTTCAGTGCAAGGAGCTATGTATTCATGTTTATAGTGTGACTGGAAGGAAGGCTTCTATTTACTTAGATAGAGGTCTCCCTCACTTGTTTATTACCAAGCTTTGTTAATAGGACAGATAGGAGAAAGATAGGAATAACAGGAAGATGAGATGATAATACCTCCCACTTTTTAGATACCAGGAATATTTCAAGCTCCATGTTTTTTTTAATTCTCATAGGAATCCTTCAAACTAGTATGATTGTCATTATATATGGTATAGAAATCTGGTGATCATAAATTAGGAATTTTCTCACTGAACAAAGAAAGTACAAGGAAAAATACAAATCAGGTCACCTTTGACTCCATGACCACATCCCTTTTACAATGTAGTGTAGTTTTTCCTCTGTATTTCTCGTTTGCCTTAGTCCACATTCTTTGGCTGGTTCTGAACTCAATTTCCATCAAATCTATATAAGCTATAGGGAGGATCAGGGTGTGTGAATGCATTTGTTTCTGTCCTGATACCAACTAATGAAAACAAATGTCACACTCAAGGTCGCTGCAAACTCTTTTCCTCTTTCCCATTAAAACAAATGATATGTGTTGCTACTATGAAAGCTGTATGGTCCGATCAAGTCACAGAGGCAGGGAGGGGGAAAGACAAGTATTAATATTAGCACTCTGTAGTTTCCATAATTGTTGGATTACATAGAAAAAAAAACTTTAGATTTTATTCCTGTTGCGTTCAAATTGTGTTCTCATCCATGTAGTTTGAATTAAGTTTTCATTGAATTTTAGTTCCTTACTCAAAAGCTGCTCAGTAACTTGATATATAAATGCCTTAAACAAATTAAATTTTATGAAAATTCAGACCCCTTTCCTTCATTTCTAAAGAATAATGTTAATAATTGTGTGCGTGGATGTCTGTAAATTAATCACACCTTGCTTGGAATCATTGAAATACTTTTTACCTACTTCCAAGCATATACTTATGTAAAATATGTTTAAAAATTTAATAAATCTTATATTATGCTTAAGTAATTATATTGTTTTGACCATTAATGGTAAAGCCTAGATTATATTATATAATTTTATTACATAATCATTATGAAATATATAAAAATGTATTGGTTTAGATTAAAACAGTGTTGTTCAATAGAAACATAATGTGAAATATATATATATATATATATATATATATATATATATATCTTAAATTTGCTTTTAGCTGTAGTAGACAAGAACAAATGAAATAAAAGTTAATATTTGAATTTGAACTAGTGTTTCTATTCAAACTTGTAAAATACAAAGTTTATTATTTATGTAGTTAACACTTATTTACAAACTTTCTGAAATTCAATATGTATTTTTTATTCAGAACACATTTTAATTCAACTTAGTCACATTTTAAGTATTCAGTAGCCAACCAAAGGTACCTCATGGCTAGCATATTACGTAGCATAGAATTAAGGAATACTATAAACAACTATTCTAGCTTCACAAATGCCTGGATTTAGTTAATTAATATTATTAAATTAATAGCTATGATTACAACCTTTTTGCTTGTTTTCTTGCTAGTTTGTTTGTTTAATGTTCTCTCACAGTGGTTCTTGCTACATGTACCCAAAGATGATTTCATTAAAAATTATGCTGGGCCAGTCCAATTTCACACTTAAGGGTTATTCACTCCTCTTTCTCATTTAATTGGCTTATTCCCTTATTCAGAACATTATCTCATGAAAATTACCATTAAATGGCTAACTAATTAAATAAAACCCATATTCAGGACATAGATACTGTTGTTAACCAAATTATATCTCTTCAAGTACATGTTTGAAGTCCAAAGCCTCAAAATAATGGTCTTCAGAGATAGCTCTTTTGAAGAATTAATTAAGGGTCAATGAGGTCATATGCATATGACTTGAATCTATCATGACTAGGCTATCAAGTATAATAACTGGGTTCAAATACATGTTGAGTTAGTAAAGTGAGCCCACCATCACTCTGATCTACTAGAAAATGTAAAAGCTTTATTCATTAAGATAACACATTTTGAACTTCCTTTAAGGGAAGTCAATAGGGAATATCAACATTTACCAAAAAGGTATTATTTTATAGAGTTTGTAATAATCACTAAATATCTATAATTTTCCAAAATCCCCACCATATACAAGCTTATTGGAATTGCCTCCTTATAGAAAATGATAATTCTGGGACTCAAGAAGTTAAAAATATTACCTGAAGATAAAGGTAAAGGTTGAGATACTCTATTTGAAAGTAAAATTTCTAAGCATAGGATGATAGCCTCAGATTTCATCATCTCAACATTGAAAATATGATATGGGAAAAGCTGACTACATGTAACTTCATTGACATAAAATATATTACAGCACTATATGTAAAGATGTTAATGAAAATAAGATTATTATTTTATAGGACTTAAAATGTGTCAGAAAAACATGAATAAAATTATACTTGATTAAAACAAAACCCATAATCACTTTGATATTTGTAAATTTTAATATTTTGAATACAATGCTTTCTAAAAGCATTTAGATAATTTTGAATTAGTATTTTAACATTGACATTAAATATAATATATCTCACTTTAAAATCAAACATCATTCCAAAGTCTGAAAATATCATGGTTGAAAATTATCAAATTAAAAAAGTAATCAAGCAAGAAATAAATCAGGTAGCTAAATATAACTAAATTTTCAATTGTTTGGTACTAGAAATGTATGTATTATACTTATTATTCTAGGAAAAGTAGTATTCTTTTTACCAAAGAGAACAATTTAAAGTATCTTGTGGTCTGTTAAATTTGAGAATATCATTTCTTGTCAAAAGAGAATTTATACAAAAATTTTTGAAATTATTTTAGTATATGATATTAGAAAGGCATTTTAAAGCCTTTCATTTACTCTGTTATAGTCCTAAACAAAGGTTTACTGACTCAAAATAAGATTATCAAAATTTTATAAGTATTTTACCTACAATAAGGGATATATTTTCAAGGTCATACAATAGAAAATGAATCTTGGGAAAACAACTAAGCCTCCTTAAGACATAATGAATCCCCCTTATGGTTAATTTATTCATTTAGAACACAATAGAATTATGATAGATAATATCAGAATAAAACTGTCAAAGACAGCTTGCAAAAGTTCCCAGGGCCACAAAAAATTAAAATAAGTATACAATAAGTTCCCACACTATCTACATTTGAGGTGTTCTGTCCTAGTTACTTTTCTTTCCTTTCCTTTTGGTTTCTCTAGACAAAGTTTCTCTGTGTAACAGCCCTGGCTGTCCGGGCACTTACTCTGTAAACCAGGCTGACCTGGAACTCACAGAGCTCTGTCGGCCTCTTCCTCTGGAGGACTGGGATTAAAGGAGTTCACCACCTCTGCCAAGCTTAATTACTTTTCTCTTGCTGTGATAAAGCACCAATTATAGAGGAGTTTATTTTGGGTTTATGGCTTCAGAGGGTTAGGATCTATGATTGCCAAGCAGAGGTAGCAGGCAGCAGGCATGTGGCTAGAGCAGAAACCTAGAGCTAAGGACTACAAGCAGGAAGCAGAGAGTGCCCTGGAAATAGAGTATAGCTTTTTACATTGCAAAGCTCTACCCAAGTAATATAGTTCTTCCAGGAAGGCCATACCTCTTAAACATAGTCAAACAGTATCACCAACAGGGACAAAGAATTCAGATGTCTGCATACATAAAGAACATCTCACTGAAACTACCACAGGATCCAAGCAAGTCAGGAATAATAGCTTCATCTTCTATGCAAAAATGTCATTTCAATGGAGAGATAAGACTTATGGTCATGGAGTACAAAATATTACAATATAATGAATCAGTAAATATTTTATTTTGAAGAATGATAGGATCATCATGAGAAGCAACAGTGAAGGGTCACCTTATAGAAGTGGGGTCTGAACTGACCTTGCATTGTAAGCAAAGCTATATATCATGGAAGGCAGTTCATGAGGATTCAGGGTGTTTTTGTAATTTCTAAGTATTATAATAAATGATGACTTTCCGACTATCACTTTTTCAGTATCACTTATCTGTAAGCTCATTAAAGGGGTGAAGGGAATAGGGATGAGAGATGCTGCATTCAAGTTAATCATATTTCGAGGTCTAGTGTATTTTAAGTGTAAAATATTAAGGCTAAGAAAAGGAAATATTTCAAGAAAATATTCTTTGCCATTTCCTCTTTTCCCCTCACACAGATGTCCCTCCCTTTAAGTTGAATTAGCTTCTAAACTCCTCTGTAAGTTTATATATTTTTCTTCCCTAAATGTAATGGTAGTGACACTATTTGACTATCTGAAATATAGTAAACCAATTACAACATTTTGAGCAAATCTTCAAAAGTCATATTTATGATATATCTACCCCCTTCTGAAAGCATATTTTAAACAACTTTATGCTTCCAATTAATTTTAAATGGAATTTCTATTTTTCTTACCAGTGTCTAATTTTCAGGTGTTTTCAAAAAAATAGCCAATTAAAAATATGAAGAATATTTCAGGTAACTCCAAAAAGAAACTCCTTAAAGAAAATTAATGAATAACACAAAAATTCAAATCAAAAACATTTTCAAGGGAGTAGAAAATAATCTCAAGGTTCAAAAACACTCCTATTTTTCTTTAAATAATTTATAGCAACACTTTTACCCAATAACATTCTCTGTTGCCAAATATGTCAAATTCTGTGGTTACATTGAGAACTGGGCATTCCAATTATTCATTTTACTGAGGTTTTGAATGTTTATTTTGCATCAATGTTTTAAACTGATTGTAAAATATGCTTAGTTTCTTCTGAGTCTGGGACTGATGACACTTTCTACCTAGAAAGTACCACGGTGCTGGTGACAAGGACAGCTTACTTCCCATGGCCTATTTTTTTTTTTTTTTTTGAAAGTCAAATGTTACTGTAAAGCAAAAAAAACAAAAACAAAACAAAAACAAAAACAAAAGATCCACTTATAATTTATATTGGCTGATATGATCCAAAGACCCTTTCTGTACTATCCGCAGCAAGGCTGCACTTATGACAGTGTTAAGCATATTTCAGTGCATTTGAAAATGCAATGACTCTAACAAGAGCTTTGAAAAAGTGAAAAGTAAGCCAGATCATATGATTAAACATCACTAATGTTTGTGTCCTTTTTTGTTGTTGTTTGCTTGTTTGTTTTCTTTTAGAAGAATGGGTAGGGTAGCTTAGTCATATCAGTGGAATTTAAATTTCATAAGGATAGCATAAGGTTTAAAATTCCATTAGGAGCCCATTTGATAGGAACTAATGTTTCTTTGATGAGCTTCTTACTGAGATTCTTCATGTTCCATAGTCTCTCATGCTGATGAAAGATCTGTGAACAAACTAGATATTCCTGGGCTTATGGTCAGAGCTAGCACATTGCCAAATGAAATGACCACTAAGGTTAGCCATAAACTCAACACTTTTATAACATTACAGAGGGATCTGGAATTATCTTGGAAAGACTAAATATAAGGCAAGGGTGTTAACTAGGTACACCATGCATTCTAGGCAACATTTGAAGAGACACAAGGTGAGCTGAGTACTACCTATGTCCTTAGTACTTGTGCTCCTTAGGGAGGATATCTGGAAAGTAGAAAGTTCTCATACAAAAGAGTAAGTGATTATGTAAAAAATAGACACTAAGAACTGGGCAGCATAGTACAGAGGCAGGCACTATAAATGAACAAAGGACATCTAGGATAGATGGCACTAATATGATACCATTTCAGACAGGATCTTTTAAAAACCATGAGTATATGTGATATTGAAATACAGAGGAAATGTGAAGGTACTTTCAGAACAAAGCTGGATCCCATGACCTTTGAGTACTTTTGACCTTTTTGTTTAAGACAAAGGAGCTTTCTCTTGTGTAAAAGTTTATTGCTGCAGATTATTTAGCAGAAAATTATTTAGTGGATATCAAAATCAAAGGAATTCCTGAACTAAATAGCAAAGATTCTGTAGTGGTCAGAAGAACCACACTCTCCTTATGCCACCATTACTAACAACACTGGCATCTGCTGCTGAGGCCACCTGGAAGATTAGGTGTATCTTCCTAGGTAATATTCACCCACCGATGTTCTGCTAAGAGTAGTTCTGGAAAAAAAATCTTAATGTTCCATCAGCATCTAATGAGAATTACAGTCATTAGTTAAATTAAAGAACCATTATGTAAGAAGCAGAAGAAATAAAACATAATCCATCAATTTGGTGAATGCTGTCAGATGGTTTCTGGGGGCAGGACAGCTGTGCATCCAAGTAGATGGTGAGACTATTTATGCCCTGTAGCATATGTACTTGTTTCTGTAATTCAAGGGCACTACACTAAACTGCCAAAAGGTTTACAGCTTTAAAAACATCTTGAAATCCAAAGAGAATTTTTAATGTAAATATGTATGGATGATTCTTTTTTGTTTGTTTCTACAGTAGTTTCCTGAAAACCAGGTATGAGAACCAGTAGTGTTAGCATCAACTGGGAACAATGTAACTTGATTCTTTAGAGATGGAAAACCTGCAGTTAGAGCCTATTGACCTAGGTTTTGACCAGGCTTTGAAGGCAAAGGGATACAAACCCATGTTTGAGAACACTGATAACCAATGCCATGGTCAACCTTACCTATGAGTTTATTAAAACTAAAAGTTCTTGGTGAAACACAAGTATACTAAATGATTTTCATGAGTGCTGAGGCCAAGGAAACTGTAGTTAACAAGATCTACAATTGATTTTTTATCTTTCCTATAATAAGGATGAAACACAGGGCTTGTCTATGTTAGGCAAGAGCTACTGGCCACTTTGGGGCATCCCTAGTCTCCTCTGACTGATTTTTTAAATTCATGACAAAATTTGAGAAACAATGACTGAATTATTGGTCCTAATGTTAATTTTATACTTGCATACACTTGAACCACTCTAGTTCCAGAACAAACTCCAGATAAATTCATTCCAAATCTAGGAAGGCATGAGAGAGATAATCAATATTTTGAAATGTTCCTTCAGTGTACTCAGAATGCATAAAAGTTTCAAACCCCTTGTTGTGGAATTGAAGGGAATAAGGCATATAGAAGTACAGATACCTGATGCCAAGTCCAGCCATTGTGATGACACTAGGCTTGACAGAGTTAGTAAAGCTCTGAGGATGATATAACTACACAGTGACGATGAGAAACACTGCCATAAGAACAAGCTCAAATTCTTCCTCTTTCATGAAACTCCTTCATTGCTTTCAGCATGAGAAATTACCACTATTTCCAACTCTGAATCCTCTTGTAAATAGTAGAAGGCATCCCATGAATCAACCACTACATTTTAAGGCTATTAATTTGTACTGATTTGTGTTTACAATCTAAATTCCTTGAGAGCTGAGGCCTTGACACATTTTTATGTCCTAGGAAGTGAGTAGCATGTTGTTCAATATTAAGATTCTCTGTTGGCTTGACTATAAAATATAAGTATATGCCTGGAATTGCAGTATTGTAGACTTGGTAGAGGTGCATGAGATTATTCATGATTCTACATGTGCTACTAGTGATAGTAACAGCATCTATATATTAAACACTATACTCTGATTTTGAAGTGCTTTAAATAACCACACCAGCTGTTGGAAGTATATGCATTGTTCTTCCTTAGTGGATAAGAAAAGTTAGACATAAAGTGCTTCATCAACTTTACAATATGTAGCACTGAAAGAAGGCATAGATCTTGAATTCAAATAAGCCCACCATTGTTATACTAAGAGAATAATATTTGTCATGACTTGTAAACCTGACTTGTAAGAGACCCAGTGAGTCAATTTCTATTGTTGAATTCCCAGACAGGTATAATGATCTTTAAGGGGTTAAACTGTTGAAACTCCGTGTCACATAAAGAAGTAATATATGCCACATAAAGTATGTCAACCAATCAATTATATTATTTTAAAAGTACCCTGTGAGTATTCCAACTGGAAATAAGTTAACACCTTATTATTATTACTATGATGATGATGATGATGATGATGATGATGATGACAATTATCTTCATTAGAATCCCAACTTCTTTTTTCAGTCTCTGTGAGGCTATGTGTGCCCTGCTTAGTTGATTCAGTGAACCATGTTCTACTGGTGTCCTCCATCCCCTTTGAATCCTGTGTTCCTTCTCTTCTTCTGGGGGGATTCCACAGTCTCTGACAGGAGGGACCCAATGGAGACTCTCTGTCCACATAATACCTGGCTGTGTATCTCTGCATATGCTCCCATCAGCTGCTGCAGGTAGCCTCTCTGACCACAATTACTGATCTATGAGGATATCATAATATAATTAGGAATCATTTCATGAAATTTTGAGGGAGGGGTTGGCTGGTAGTGTTTGGTTCTACACTAGGTCTCTGGACTTAGATCTAGTCTCCATTTCCTGGCCATACAGGCAGTGTAAGACATGGGCTTCCTCTCATGGCATGGGTCTCATTTTTATGAAAACTGTACTGGTTTAATGCCCAGAGACAAATATAGAAGCTCCTCCGTTAAATAAAAATGAAAGTTTAGTATTTAACTGCCTATTTTAATACCACTAAATGTTTTCCAAAATATCAGAATTTTCATTAGGAAGCACTTTCAAAAATAGCAATAGTGATAGGCACTATGATTTCCATATAGTTTAAATTGAACTTGTAAATTATTTCATAAATTATATTACTGATATCAAGAGTATATTCAAATTAGACATTTGGCACAACAAATTGTATATGTTTGAACAAATACCCATTGAGAACAAACGTATTCCTTTTCTTTTCATTATCTAAAATTTCTTACCTATCTCTTTAGAAACATATTGCCTCTGGTTTTATTTTCAGTTAAATATTCTTTTCCATTAAAACATAATAACTTTTAGTCCCCTTACTACTGTTTATCTATTTCATAGATTTCAGAACCAGAGTAAGTGAGTGAGCTTGAGACAATTGTAATAGTGATATTTCAAAAAAAAAAACCCATCAACTCATTAGCCATTTCTGAAATGAATATTCATAGTTGAACAACTATGAATAAAGAATTGGCTAGGCAATATAAATTGCATTAAAGATGATTCATTCCTTCCAAAGGCTTGCATCTATTATATTATATACATAAACAGAAATCTGCAATGTAGAATTGAATCAAATAAGCATCCTAGAATGTAGAATTGGTATGTAATTTAGGTTTAGAGACAGAAAGTTTTATTTTCTGCTAATTACATCAAGGAAGATTTAAGAAATAAAGAGATATTTGAATACACACATGAAGTAACAATAAGTTCAGGCTGGTGTTGGAGAAGAAATAACTTTTTCACATTTAGAAAGATGTTGGAAGTATTTATGAACTTGAGTAGTAAAAGTAATAGTAGGAAATGCATCCAATTTATAATACCTACCTGCTTGGGATAGAAGTGACTGGGGGTTACAGTTTAGTTAGAATCATTTTATTATTTGGGAATTTCATATAATGTACCCAGATCATACTCACTTCCCATTCCTCTCATGTCTGCCTCCCTCACCTTTGTAACCCTCTCCCAAAAAGGAACAAGTCCAATTTATGTTGCTCAGATATGCACGGAAGCATGGTCACACTCCCAGTGTCCAATCCCTTGAAGAAAATTGATTCCTTCCCCACCCTCACTCTGGCCAGAAGCAATCAACTCTGAAGAGCTACACTTCAGCATCTTTATTACAATTTTAAGAGTTCTCTTCAATGGCTTCCTGTCAAGGTTCTATTTCTTTTTCTCTTTTAAAAAAATATTTTTTATTTAAAAGTTTTTTTTTCATTTTACCTACCAGCCACATTCCTCTCCCTTCCCCCTCCCACTCACCCTCCACATTGCCCCCCTCCCATTCCCATCCACTCCTCAGAGAGGGTAAGGCCTCCCATGGGGAGTCAACAAAATCTGGTATATCAAGTTGAGGCAGGACCAAGCCTCTACTCCAATATAGAGGCTGATCAAGGCATCCCTCCATAGGGAATGGGCTCCAAAAGCCTAGTTCATGCACTAGGGATAAATCCTGGCCCCACTGCTAGGACCTCACAAACTGCCCAAGCCACACAACTGTCACCCACATTCAGAGCGCCTAGCTTGGTCCCATGCAGGTTGAAGTTCTTTGACTCTGGACTGGAAGCTGGGACCATATAAGGCTGTTTCTTTTCCTGGAAGAATAATTTTTATATGGTGCTTTTTTTCACTCTGTGTAATTATTTATTAGGTTTTTTCTATCAAAAGTTTATTATAAAATAATATTTATAAAAGTAATGAAAGTTATGTTGTCCCTGTTGAAGAATGAATTTGTGGGTTGGGGCTCAGTAGTAGAGCACTTGCTTATCAATAACAAGGCCAAGAGTTTGATTTCTTGAACTGCAAAGCCAGCTAAAGGTTTAGGGGGAGAAGCCTAATTTTCCATATTTATAGATTATTTTATTGTTTCACCCCCAAACTACAATAATCATTTCCATTTGTCTACTCAAACTGATTCAAGTGAGTTTTATGCCTACTGTTCCCAGGTTAAAACAAAAGAGAAAGAGACTGAAGGTAGAAGTATATTGTGATGGCTCAAGCAGAAGGAACTGCTTCACATTAACATTGGAGAAATTAGGATCAGGGGAAGGGGGCTATTTAAATAGAATGCATCTGTTCATATCGGCATTGTTTGTAATAGCCAGAACCTGGAAACAACCTAGATGCCCTTCAACTGAAGAATAGATAAAGAAAATATGGTACATATATACAATGGAATACTACTCAGCAGAGAAAAACAATGACATCATGAGGTTTGCAGGCAAATGGATGGATCTAGAAAAAATCATCCTGAGTGAGGTAACGCAGACTCAGAAGGACAAACATGGTATGTACTCACTAATAGGAGGATACTAGATGTAAAACAAAGATGACTAGACTGCTACACAACTCCAGGGAGGCTACCTAGAAAACGAGACCCTAGGAAAGACCCAGGGATCACCCAATGACAGAGAAATGGATGAGATCTACATGAACAACCTAGATGACAGTGGGAGTAATTAAGGGCAAGAATTGAGGGAAAGAAAGCTTAGGGGAGCAGGAGATCCCAGCTGGATCAAGAATAGAAAGGGAGAATGAGGAATAACAGACCATGATAAATGAAGACCACATGAGAACAGGAATAGGCAGAGTGCTCGAGAGGTCCCCAGAAATCCACAATGACATATCCTCTGTAGACTGCTAGCAGTGGTCGAGGGAGGGCCTGATCTGACCTAGTCTGGTGATCAGATGACTAAACACCCTAGCAGTCGTCTTGGAACTCTCATCCAATGACTGATGGAAGTGGATGCAGAGATCCTCAGCCAGGCGCCAGGTGGAGCTCCAGGTGTCCAACTGTCGAGAAAGAGGAGGGACTGCAAGAGCTTGAATTGTTGAATCCAAGATTGCAAAAAGCACAGGGACAAATAGCCAATCAAATGGAAGCACATGAATTATGAACCAATGGCTGTGGAGCCCCCAACTGGATCACGCCCTCTGGATAAGTGAGACAATTGAATAGCTTGATCTGTTTGGGAGGCTCCCAGGCTGTGGGACTGCAACCTGTCCTTGGTGCATGAGCTGGCTGTTTGGAACCTTGGGCTTACACAGGGACACATGCTCAGCCTGGAAGGGGGGGACTGGATCTGCCTGTACTGAATCCACCAGGATTAAATTAGTATCCAGGGGTGTCTTGGTCCTGGAAGACATGGGAATGGAGGGGAGGGGCTAGGGGGAAGGTGGGGGTAGGGCGGGAGGGGGGGAGGACAGGAGAACCCATGGCTGATGTATAAAATTAAAACACATAATTTAAAAAAATAGAATGCATGGCCGGGTGGTGATGGTGCACGCCTTTAATCTCAGCACTTGGGAGGCAGAGCCAGGTGGATCTCTGTGAGTTCAAGGCAAGCCTGGTCTCCAAAGTGAGTTTCAGGACAGGTGCAAAGCTACACAGAGAAACCCTGTCTCGAAAAAACTAAATAAATAAATAAATAAACAAATGAAGAAAGAAAGAAAGGAAGGAAGGAAGGAAGGAAGGAAGGAAGGAAGGAAGGAAGGAAGGAAGGAAGAAAGAAAGAAAGAAAGAGACAGAAAGAAAGAAAGAAAGAAAAAGAAAGCATGATTCTTCAAGACTGATTAGATTTGTGGGGTCATATGAAATAGGAAGGCAAAGATAATTAGGGTATTTTTATTTTAATTATTAAATCTTACAGCAGTACCTTGTCAAAATAATAATAGAAAATATCTTAACAGTTCTAAGAAACTGCATCTAATATACAATTACATAGGTATGAAAGACCTGATATACCGAAAGAGAAATAATCAGTTAAAAGCAATCTAAGCCTTACCAACTGCAGGAAGCTATTCCAACATCTGAAGCATGGTGTTTAAGCTCTAGGTTATCAGATTTCTGAATTGCAAATTATGCCGAAAGAGCTAGAATCACTGGAATGCTGTCTATCTAGAACTGCAATGCTGAAAGGGGGGATGTTTCCAGAAGGAATTAGGAAGCGAAAACATCAGAGGAAATTCAGCCACAGCTAGACATCACTCTTTAGAACAGGGACAATTCCCTATGAGTGCTATTCATTGGCTAAATTATTGGATAAATGAGTGTCAGAGAATGTAATCTTTAGGAGGACATGAAACAGATTTTAAAGGAGGTGGTGACTGGTGCAACATCTAAGCAGTGTGAGACAAGAGTGAAAAGTATTAATAGTACACCTTTCTTTGTATTGCTTCACACACAGAAGAGTAAAAGAAATATTTGCTCCATAAGGCATATTGGCTGACCTTATAAATCTATGACTAAGATATTTAAATGAGACAGAAAGGATTCCAAATGTTACTGCTATGTAGTCACATCACAATCATCAGGCAGGAGTTAATATTGACTTGATTTGCCACAGTCATCAACTGTTGGTGTTCAACCAAGGATCTTCAATGTAAATGTCTGTGAGTCTGCCAGCAACATTAGGACTAATTGTGTATATTAGTGTAATGGATTTCTTCTCTAACATTCAGAAAATTATGCCAAGCAATGAGTGCCTCTGTAAGAGTGATTGTACTCTATTGAGTACATTTCTTGGGCTAATAATCAATTTAATTTTCCTGCATTGCCAGGATGTACAAAACCAGATTGAGTTATTTTGCAGTTGTTGTAGGAGCAATCATTCATCAACTAGCTCCTGTAGGAACAAGGTACAGAGAATCTAACTATCAATAAGGTAGTCCTTGCCTTGTACTTCAGAGAGCCCTTAGTGGAGGTGTACATGTCAGCAAGCAATTATTATACCTTTGCTAATATTATCTCTGTGATAACTCAGCTATAGCTAAACATTGGAAAAAGCCACCAAACTATAATTTTGGGGAATCGAACACTTATTTTCACAGATATAGAATCTGATAATGAATTAGCTAATGATAATGAATTAGCTAGTATGCCTTTCTGGAATGCAAGAAAATGTGACGGTTGTACCCAGAAGGCTAGGATTATTTGAGTGACCACAAATATTTCTGTATAATTCAGAAAACTTGTGGAGGAGTTAAGCAGACGCCAGACTTTCAAGGTTTATAATAATAGCTAAGGACTAGGAGTTACCTGAGCAACAAAAAGATTACATTGTCTGCACGTAACCCTAGTGTTCATCCTCAAAACACTGCTGCTGCTGCTGCTGCTGCTGCTGCTGCTGCTGCTGCTGCTGCTGAAGCTGATGATGCTACTACTAATAAAATTGGTTTGTCAGATAATGTTTGACAAGGAGCTTTGGGGGGGCATAGCATGCCTAATTTGTAGCATTTTCAAGATTTGTGGCACAAATTAATCAGTATTGCCTATTTCAACTCAACATGTGAGTTTATGAGTAGTCAGTGAAGACTGTGTATTTCTCTTAATAACTCAGTTACAATATATACAACAGGTGGACAGTGTCTAATGCAGTTTGAATATTACAGCATCTGAAATTCCAGGTGTTTCATTCCAGCAAACATTTGCAAAATTCATTCATTATTGCATGTAATCAATAACAATTTTTTGAGTGCCTGCTAGGTGCAGAACACGGATTAGGTTCTTAGAAACAAACCTTGAAAAATATCTGAACTTTTGTCCCCATTGTGGTAAAGTATTGTTATTATGTCTTTTTTGCTAGGAATTGGGGATATATTAAAATTAAATTTGTTAGGATCATATTATTAGTCTATGAAAGTATTACACCAGAAAAGCAGTCCTATTTCTCTACATTCAGGGATTCATTGCCATTATATCATGCTACCTACAGAGTTGTGGTGGACTTTAAATAGGGCTTCTGTATTTTTATCATCATGGGGTTAGATAAGTAAAATAAATTTATTTGACCTTCTAAATAAAATTGGGTCATTTTTTTCTTGTAAGCTTATCTGGTGTGAACTTTAAAATACTGAATTTAATAAGGATTGTAACATCCTGAAGCCACAGCACCTTCTTTCAGAGAACACAAAAGACTCTTTATATGCCCTGAAATAAGCTCTTCAAGTGAATTAATTAGTTATCAGTAAAAATTAGGTTTTAAAACCTGCCTCAATTCTTTTAACTCTTTTATATCCACCAGCTCATGTTTCTTTTTCTCCTAAAGAACAACATTAGCTTTTGTCAGTTTTCTCAAGAAATCATAAAGTTGCTGGAATTTAATATGGAATCAATCTAACTATTCCAGTTTAATCATGAAAATATTTTAGAGTGTGTTCCCATGATTTAAATACACAGAGATTCTTGTGTGTATATAAACACACATTGCTACATTTTGCATATGGCTGCAAATAAAACAAGTAATAATGAAGTTCTGTGCTACAGAATAGGTGCTGAAAAAAGGAGGGGATTTAAAAGCCATTGATTTGAGTACCAACTTAGAAGACAGATAGAAACAATAGCAACCAAAAGACGCACTGGTTCCTTTGATTTAAAGTTATTATTTTAACAGCTTTTGTCTCCTGATTTCTAACCATGTGCAATCTTGTAGATAACTCTCTTCCCACACTTAGTTTCCATTTCCATTGGTTCTGTTCCTAAGAAATTGCTGTGTATTGTTTACTGGATCTGCAAGTCTCTAATCTCCTTAATTTTCAATCTCTCTCATCATCCTAATATTTTATGAATCTTCATAAAAAATGCATCAGGCTGGACAGTGGTGGTGCACGCCTTTAATCCCAATCCCAGCACTTAGGAGGTAGAGGCAGGTGTATCTCTGTGAGTTCAAAGCCAGCATGGGCTAAACAGTGAGTTCCAGGACAGGCTCGAAAGACACACGGAGAAACACTGTCTCTAAAAACCGAAAAAAAGAAAGAAATATATCAGGTTCATTGAATCATTTACCTTAATCCCTGTCATGTCTATTTGTTTTGCTGGAAGTCCACCTCTTTTTTTCATGTGGTATACAATGTCTTGCCTTTTGTTTTATTCAGGTTTAGTGGAATTACTAGTATTCTGTGGTTACTTTTCAGATTTTTCCTAATTCTGACCCTCTGTAGCACTTACCTTTCGTATATCACTTTTGAGACTTTGTTAAATCTATAGCTTTTTTATTTTGTATTTGTTATTCTTTGGAGAATTTCATACATGAATATTTTATATCATTTCCACCTCTCCTTCACCTCCCTCCATCTTCTCCCATTCCACCAATTCCTTTTCAAAATCATGACCTCTTCTATAAGTGTTGTTACATACACAAATATATAAAACCGTCTAGCTCCACTTAGTGTTGCTTGTATGTACTTTTGTTTAGGACTGATCACTTGGGATTGGACAACTTTTCAGGGGGTCTGTCTATATAGGAAACTGATTCTTCATCTCTCAGCAGTCATTAATGGCCTGTACCTCTTCATCTAGGGGCGGGGCCATATGAAATTTCTCTATAATATCGGTATGTAACTGATGTATCTAACCTCTGGTATCTCATCTGCTGTCTGAACATGGAGCCTATGGAACTGTATATGTACTAAAAATCTTTGAAACAATTACATCAGAATAATTCTGATTTTGGAACACCCACCAATGAGTTTAAACAGGCCCAAATAGTAATGCTTGTTAACCATTTTTAATACATTTTCCCATAGAAAAATGCATTCTATGAATGTAGTGAAATAGAGTTGAATATTTTTAAGACATAAATTATTCTGTTATTCCTTAGTTTTCATCTCCATGCCCAGGTTTTGCATCAATCTCCATTTCTCTATTTCTCCTCTGATATTTCCAAACATCAGAGATCATTGCTACAAGTGTCTCATTGAATTATTGATTGCTAACATTTCCTCATATATCTGGACAACAGGAGCTGTGCCAATTCTAGCCTATTGTTTTATACTAAATCTTAATTATCCTAATGACAATTCATCCCAAGAAAGAATTTGTCAAGACTAGAGGGACAAAATATGGGTTTGTTGTTGTTTGTTTGTTTGTTTTTTCTTTTTTATATTATGGTACTTAAGATGAAACTGCTTTTGCTTTTGGTATATGTGGTCTCAGTGGGTGTCTGGCAAAATTCAGGATGCAAACTCATCTCACACCAAGTTTAATAAAGGATGTCCTATAAAAAGCTAATTTCTTGCTGGTAAATTACTTTTTAAGTAATGCTTGCTGTTGTAAGAGACCCATTCATAGCACTGACTCTAGGAGCCATGTTTGAAAGGCTAGATATGCTCTGTAAGATAAGGTAGGATCCAGGTAGAATTCTCCTTATGGGATGACAGTGCATATAACTAATATTGTCCTTTGAGACTAGTTTGCATGCAGTTGCTAGTATGGCACTGTTCAGCAGCCTGCTGCAGATAAGAATGAGTGATGATGCCCTAGATTTTAATGGAACTTTTAGAGTGCATGCAGCAGTGGGGTGCAGTCTTCAGCAAAGAAAAACGAGCTGACTTGCAGGCATGAGAGGTCATCAAGAAAGATAAAGAAATAGGACATCCACTCTAGGCTAGGCAAGGCTTTTTAGAGGATATTATGGAAATGAGCAAGAACCAATTTAATTTTTATAATGCCACTCCATTTAACTTTAAAATACAAGGTCAAGGTACTCTGTTTTTCAGAATGATTAAAGATTTGGAACATTCTTTCTGTTGAACCATGCTGTATTTGACAGAAAAGGAATGTGTCAAGGAATATAATTGGGATCAGCAAACAACCAAAACATATTATGCCAACTACCCAAAACAAGTTTAAAAGGGAAAGGAAAGAAAAATAAAGAACTCTAAGTGACCATGGCCATGATTAACCTATAAGAGATACTGTTCTTAAAAATAATTTGACTTTGGAATTACAGGATACCTTTTGAAAACATGCACAAGATCAATGCAAACTTTGTATGTCTGGAAAAAGCAACTAGTTTCTTGTTCTGGCTGAAAATTTTCTTTGACCAATTTTTTTGCTAACCTATCTTATTGAAACTTGTTAAATGGTCTGCTGCTATTATGAAATTGATTTTTTTGGCATCCTTTTACTTTTGTTATAATTTCATGACACCTGCCCCTTTTAATATATGTGTGTATGTGATATTTAGAAATTTTATATATATATATATTCATATTATTTATATAATTGATTAAAATATATAAAAGCAAACATACTCCAAGCTCATCTATTTCTAGGTAGTGACTCTATAAGTAAATGAAGTTAACTGCTACAGTGCAAAGGATATTGAACTTTAAATTTAAAAAAGTCTCTTCAACAAATTGTTTGAACTTAAATAAATCAATAGAAACCTAGAAATCTATTTCATTAAACCTTTTGTATATAAAGGCAAGTTTAGTGACAAAATTAAATAAAATAATGAATAAGATCAAAAATTTAAAACTGAAAATATTATGCATAATTAATAATTAACTTTATTTTCCTAGAACGTTGAGCTTTTCTGAGATAATGGGTGAAAGCAGAAAATTATACCCTCAAGCATCATTTGTCTTTAAGAGAAGGATGTTCATATTTTTATTGTATGTATGTATGTATATATGATAAATATATCATAAAGATTTTAATCATGTATCATATAACCATATATGCAATTACATATGTGAATAAAGTTTTCCAAATGTTCTTTGTTTTTTAAAGGTTTTTTAAGTGGAAAACAACATTTTTTAGATTTCATTGATTTATATATAATTTTGACAACCTCAGTATCTTTTTATGTGATTGATTTTTTAACATAAACTATACTATACTTACCAAAATAAATAGAATATTACTTACACCTCACTATCTAACAGCACCTATACGTCTCTTCTATTGTATCCATTACACTTAGAATTATCTATTTAATACTTTCCAGCTCTATGATCCTGTTTTCCTGTTTCTATTACCATGTGCCAGCTCTACAAATGTCTTTTCAGCTAAACTGAACTAAATCTTATCTAGCAGATTCCAGAAGAATATTTTTTTTCCAGCTGTCTATATAACTAGCTGAATCCTCTGGAAAGTAGAGCTATTACCTAAGGTACATGTTGGAAGAACTGGGAATTTAGTTCATCACATTCATAATGTAAGTTGATCTCCAAAATTGATAAGGATCAATATAGTGCCTTGAAGTTAAGTTACAATGTATTTCATTTATATTTCTTTGGGATTTTTTCTTTTGAGACTACAATTTAAATGCAATCTTTCTTCCCTCTCCTCATCTCCTCATCCCTCCAAACCACTCCATAAACCCCTCTCTAGCACTCCAGCACCCTCCAAATTCATGCCTTCATTTATTTTACTAATTGTTATTGCATGCACAAAATAAATAGATATTCCTAAATACAACCAGATCAATCTATATGATACTATTTGTATGTCTGTTTTCAGGGTTGATCATTTGGCACTGGACAACCAGTTGGTGTACTTTTACCTGGGGAAGACCACCTCTCCTATTCTCACCTTTTCTCAATTACCTGTAGTTTTTTGTGTAGGTTTTAGGCTTTGTGAACTTTTTCTCCACGTAGTTTGGTGTGTTCATTGGTGTCATCCTCCTTCAGTTCGTATTTCAGTGGTCATATTTCAGTTCAGGGGTGTCCTTATATTAATAAGAGACACAATCTCACAGCAAACTCCCTGTTTTTCTGGCTCTTACAATCTTTCATCCTTCTCTTCCACAATGTTCTTTGAGTCTTAGATGTGGGATTGTTTTGTAGATTTATACATTGGGACTAGGCTCCACAACTCTGCATTTTGATTGGTTGTAGTTTTCTGTGATTGTCACTATCTATTACAAATAGAATTTTCTTGATGAGAAATGAAGACTATCCTTATCCATGGATATAAGGAAATTGTTTATAGATTGTTGTTAGGGGCCAGGTGTGGTGGTGCACACCTTTCATCTCAGCACTCAGAAAGCAGAGATAGGTGAGTTCAAGGCCAGCCTTAACTATATTGTGAGTTCCAGAACTACTAGGACTATCCATAGAGACCCTTTATGAAATGAAAAACAAACAAACAATAAACAAAAAACAAAAACAGAAAGAAGATAGTTATTAGTGATTATGCTGGTTTAGTAAATTATTGTTTGTTGATTCCCAAATAACTATGACTTCAGGGACACTGAATAGTTAACTAGATTTCTAGTACCAGGCATCATTCCCTTATTGTTGACCAGGTCTTAAGTCTAAATAAAGAGCTGTTGGTTATGACCAGGGTAAGTGTGCACTACTGTACTCTAAAGATTATTGTTCCATGCTGTTCATTGATGTGATTCATCTATATCATAGCTGGTTAGGAATGTTGTTTGATTCTCTCCTTTGGAAGTTTGTATGGCATATTTGGTACTACAAAGTCTAGGCCTCATATGGGGAGCTTTCAGGCTAGCTTTAGCTCAGGCATCTCTGACACACACCAGTATCTGAAACGCGTGGTGTTTTCAGCAACAGTGATTTACCCTCTACCTTGGTGTGGCAACCAAGGGCAACAACAATAGGCTCTATGTTTTAGGAGTCTCATGGACAGCTCTGCACCAACAACTCAATCTCATTCCTGGAACAGGAGATTTGATTAAGTGACCTTTGACTCTTGGAGGAAGCACAGTCATTCCAAGTGAGAAAGGTTCATTAAAATTGTGCATGTATATTTATGCACAGATTTATGTGCATTTTGTATTTTTAATAGTACAATTACTTGTGTTTTTTTATTTAGAGACATCTTTGTAGTTATTTTATTTAACTCCCACTATAGTCTGTATTTAGCTCACTCCCCTTCCTAAAGTACACCCATTTATCCCATTTCCATGATAATACCACTTGTAATCTGCTAATACCTTCTATTGCAGCACAAGACTGCTGTCTTAGCAATGGTTCCATTTTACTTTCCTGATTTCTATAGTTACTAGAAGCTATATACTTACATCTGATGATTTGTAGCTAGGACTCCAGAATAACACATGTCACATTTGTCTTTCTTGGTCTGGGTTACCTCAATCAATATATTTTTTTTTCTAGTTCCATCCATTTACCTGAAAAGCTCATCAATTACTTTTGCTTATCAGGTGTATAGTATTCCATAGTGTATACATCCCACATTTTCATTATCCATTCATTGGTTATAGTACATTTAGATGGTTTCCATTTCTTAGCTATGGAGAACTGAATGGTGATGGACACGGTTAAGCAAGTATCTGTGGAGTAGGATGTCCAGTCCTTTGGGAAAATTCCAAAGCGTGCTATAGCTGGGCCATACACTAGATTTATTTTTAGCTTTCTAAGAATTCTCCACAGTGATTCCCATAATGCCCACAGCAGTTTTCAATCCCATCAACACTGAATGAGGCTTCTCTAGTTGAAAATATTTTATCAGCTCTGTTAAAGAAAATTGAAGAAATAAAGAAAATGTAAAAATATTTTTGGTGTAAGTCTTTAAAACATACTGTCCAAGTTAAATTCTTTATTCTTCGTCAATTACAGACCTCTTCTGATATGTAATAGCTTGTCTTATTTTTTTAGCTTTATATTTGTAGGGTACATATTCAGCTGAAATTCTACATCTAATTTTGAATTTTGGTCTATTATTGGGCTAATGATGCATGATCACAACCCACACTTCATAGCCATTTGCTCCTGATGAGAAACTGATATTCATTTGTAATACATTGTTAGTAAGGTAGGATGTTCAGTAGGTTAGTATACAAAATACATTATTATTATATACAATTGATAACTTACAATGGGCTTTTAGGGATATAACTCCATGACACATCATACTATATCTCTAGTTATCAACCACCTATAACAAGAATATCACTGGGGTCATTATTGACAAGAGACTAAAATTAATTAATTAAATCTAATAGCTTTCTATCAAAAAGCTACATTTGGAATGGCCAGCTTTTTTAAAGTTTTGCTTTGAAGTGTTTATGTTTTTAAGCATTTCCAACATTGTCCATTATGACTTGAAAATACTTTGCCAGAATCTTTGCTCTGTGGATATATTTTCCTGGGTTGCTAAAATTGATTTCAAATGTTGTTATGTGATGAAATAAAATAGCTGAATTATAAAGAGTAGATTCAGGGATGCTGAGGTTATTGTATATACAGATTGAGCACTTTACAAAATACACATAGCATTGAACTTTGTTTCTTGAATGCCAGTATCTGATTAAGGATGCATGGGTGCAGAGGTTAAAAGTTAAAGATACTGTTGAGATCAGAGGTTTTTTCTAGGTGTGACTTGGGATATTAAATACTGTGCTTAAGTTGAAAACAAGTCTTACTCTGGAGGAAAAAAAATATGAAAACAGGCAAAGCTTCCAAAGTATGGATGACAAGAAACCTAAAGGAATAATTTTTTATAACAATAAACTATGATACTTTCCATCTAACCAGAAAGGCTTGATGTAGGGGAAGTCAAAATGCCTTAGGGAGGTCCCATATACATGGAGAAATGAAATGAATGAAACACTTAGAACAAATTGTAATAATAATAATGAATACTATGACTCATAATAATGTCTCACTTATCATCTACTATAGGAATGATAACTGGTACTTGTGTCTGCTTTTTTATTTCAGCCACATAAGTCTCTTGTCAGAGAGATTACCTCTTTAATGTCATGTTAGGAATGGGAAGGAGAATGCATAGCAGATTACTTTCAGGTATCATGTCTGCTACATGAGTTATTCTTTAGGAGAAATGGGCCTCAGCTCCTCACAGAAGATAAATGAAGGTTTTATTTTCATTTTATATTTAAAAAAAAAGAACCTACAACCCAATAACTACCTCTGCTGGACCAGAGTTTTGGCAACACTGAACAATAATAGTTTCCATTATCAATAGAACAACTTGAAACATTATGTAAACTGAGATCCTGGGAAGCTTCACTAACTCGAAAGTTTTCACAGTGAGATATAAGGATGGAAGATTATCTTCTGTAACTTTAATGAGGTGAAATCAATTTTTCTCTAGTCCTCTAAGGAGAATGACCATGAAGGAGTCCATTCTTTTCAGAAGGTACAAGTGCTTCAGGACACTCTAAGTAGATTATGCAATATTCACCAAGAAAAGATGGGATTGTTAATACATCCTCCTTTAAGACTAATTTCTTCTAGTGAGCAAAGACATACTTCTACTGCATAAATTGTTCTCCTAGTGCTCTTTGTGGTAAACATCACCATAGAGAAAATACCCAAAGTAATGGCATTGAAATAAAAGAGCAAATAGCAGCCAACCTTTATATTTCTAAGGACAATACAAACAAATGTGCCTCATATTCATCTCTAAAGATTGATAGGGTCAGTTATGCTTTGGCCAGTGTGTTCAAATAGCAACCCTTAATTTATATCCTTCTACACAAAAAAAGAGAGAAAGAGTGAAAGGAGCTAATGGAGGGAGGGAGGGAGGTGGAAGAAGAGAGACTTTCAGAAATCTCATTTTTATTTCACACAAGTAGCATATAATATTGTACTACGAAGTTTAGCATTCACAATCTTGATTCTTTATCATTTCTTTTAATGATTTTGTTTCTTAATGAACTCTCAGAAATTCTCAGAGCAGTAAGTGTATGACAGACTTCACTTTGGCACGTGTAAAAATGAGAATTGATCTCACATAATGTTTTGCCAGTCACTGTTTTAGAGTCATATAACATCAGGGAAATCATGTCAAACTGGAAGAGCTATGAATTTATACTTCATGAATAAGTGCTCAATAAACACTGGATTGAATCACCAGGATTGATTTTTACCTGTAATGATTTCAAAAATAGCATCAAAGGCGAGCTTATTGAAGTTGTCACTGTTCTTCCTGAGCCTTTGTTGTGCCAGGAGGAACAGATGGTAAAATCACAAGTGATTAGAGAACCAGTGGGGTGGGGGTGAGTAGAGAGTCTGCCCAGAGAGACCTGAGAGAGTCCTTCCTGAGCATTATATTAACCCATGGTGATTAAAAGTCTGTACTCCTAAGTTGATTGATATCCTCAACACATCTGATCCCTCCTGTTTGGATTTGAAAATATTTCTCATTATCTTTTGGCACTTTCCTTTGATCTGTTTTAAGAAATTGCATAAAGAGCTTTCATGTGGTTCAAGTATTATTTCCTATTTAAGCAGATAGAAATCACCCAAGTTGTTAGAAAAATATTGTTTTTTGCTATGAAGTGATTAAGATATTTTGAACATTAACTTTTTAATAAATCTAAAATATTGTTTGCCTCTGGCTCTCATACGTTACCAATCCTATATCTACTACCCATGTTCATATAGGTATAATGGATATGATAATTAGTCCCTTTATTAAGCTTAGAGAAATTAGATAAGCTTGTGGTCATGGTTATTCTAAAGGACACGAGAAACTAACAGTCCCATACTTGAAAATTATATGGGCCTTTTCATTTACATTTCTTTTCGATTGAAGATAATAGTTATTCAGTTTTTAAGGTTAGCTAACCCCAAAGGAAAAATTTCAATCAAATGCTTTATTTTTATACAGTACTTTATTTTTAGTTGCATGAAAGCATGCACTAAATCATTGCTATCTATTATTGTCAGGGCAAATATAGAAAAGAATAGAACATTCATGTGTATGTTTGCATACAGGTTCATAAATGCATGGGAAAGCTATCTATTTACTTAATGGCATTATTTGGTCCAATGAACTTACCACTGGAATAAATGAATGACCGTTTTAAATGAAAAAGTATAATATTAAGAATTACTCATAAATACAGTATTAAAATATTAACATTAAAGGATTTATTGGCTTCTTAATGTTTTTATTTGCAGAAGTCTCTAAAGATGTGTAATTTCTTTTGTTTGTGTTGATAAGCATCAGAGTCAGGTCTCTGCTTGCAGTAAGAAATAGCTACCAATAACTCCCTTATGATCAAAGTGAGGAGATAAATTGAATATGTCGCAAATGTACAAATAGATGTCTTTGAGGGAGAACTACTATCCCTGTATTTATCTTCTGTCAAAATGGAAGTGACTACGTGGGAAGACAAATGGTGCTATTCGATAAATACTTTGTTTTCAAAGTGAAAAAGATTTCTCAGTTTACGCATGTAGGATATAAGCACTGGAGTATATCTTGTGGTTTGCCATTGAAACTTTCATGAAGTCAGAACTTTTATCTATTTTAATGAAAGTGTAAGCCTTCTGTGGATACTTTTATTAATTTTATTCTGAAGAAAATCTGATCAGGTTAAAGAAATCAGGTCACGTTAAGACTTGATCCCAGTGTGAAACCTCACCTATAGTGATTTAAAATAGGAAAAAAAAATATTAAGTTTTTGTTTTATCTAAATCAGCCTTCTACTCTCTACAGTCTAGAGCTACTTGACAGCCCCATCTTTATATCTCTTCCATTCCATAGAAATATGTCAACAGATACAAGTTTAATTAGTACATTTCTTGGGACAATATTAAAATGAATTCCACCTAGAAGCTGCCTGGGGAGAAAATGTTCACAGTCACACTTTGCTAAAATTTAATCCTATTTAAAACCACACGTATTAACAATGCCTATCTTTTATTTTGTAGATGAGAATCATTGTAAATATTGTTTGTTCCAAGGAAGTATGACAGTTTAATCAAGTTCTGTCTATCTTTCTATACATCTGGAGTTTTTACAGTAATTTGTTTTTTGTCTGCAGATTACATGCTTTCCTCTTTATTTTCTTCTTCTTCTTCTTCTTCTTCTTCTTATTATTATTATTATTATTATTATTATTATTATTATGTGTTTTAATTTTATACATCAGCCATGGGTTCCCCTGTCCTCCCCCTCCCGCCCCCACCCCCACCTGCCCCCCAGCCCCTCCCATTTTATAGTATTTTTAAGGAGTTAATATGCATTAAACTATTTGAATGCTTGAAATAATTTTAAAAAATGTAACTCAAATGAAGTACCACATTTCTTCTGCAAGCCTAATCTACTAAAATTTTATCAGAGACAGACTAGAAGCAGCACACTATATAAGCCTTGGATTTGTGCATTATGGTTCTGGGTTTATTCTCCCTCTCTCTCTGAATGGAATGAGAGCTGACTTTGGAGCTCTCCATATTTCACTGCCCACTTACTTCTCATGGATATAGTGTGAACATTAATTAGATGAATTCCATAAAGTGTGATAAGCTCTTTGGAGAAAGAGACTCTCTGAATAATTATTCTTAACTCCCTTATGCTCTTATGATATAAACTATTCTGCCAGGAAATTCTTTTTGAGGATTATCACTTAAAATGAAATTTTCATTATTAAAAACAACAAGATTATTCACCCACTGACAGACTAAAATGTGCTATAGGCAACTGCGTTTAAATAAGCAGAAATCTTAAGCTCATCCATATCTGAAAATACTAAGAAATAATGAAAATTTGTTGTAAGTTTGAAATATCAATTATTTCATTAAGCCAAAATAAAAAGGGAAGTCATACACCTTTAAAAATAGTTGCACAAATCTTTATTCGAGAAATCTGTGATTTCAGGCATGAGTCTGAAGAATAAATACTTTTTATGATTGTGAAATTACAGAGTGCTTAATTCACTAATTTGAGAACAATGATTCATTTTGTAATTTCCAAATTGTAGAAAGCAGAAAGAAGGGAAAAATGAAGGAAGAGAGGGAGGGAGAGAGGGAGAAGGAGGAAGGGAGGAAGGGAGGGAGGGAGAGAAAGAGAGAGAGAGAGAGAGAGAGAGAGAGAGAGAGAGAGAGAGAGAGAGAGAGATGTCCTGGTACCACCTACAGACATTTTCCAGGAATAGAAACTTATTTTCTTGAGATGATTGGATGTAATCCATGGTTTCATGAATGCCAAAGCAAGTGTTCTATTGCTTAGCTACATCCTCAGGCCCAGAATGAGAATGGAAAAAAACTCTATAGATTCTAATACACAACCTAAGGCAAATATAATAGCATGAAGGACCTGGCAGACTTAGCACTCATATAAGATCATAACAGCTAAAGGGCAAATAACCATTCCTGGATTAAATACACAGATGACAGAAGCTCTTTGATCAGTAGCTTGTTCATTCTCATTAATCCAGATATTAGAATGTTTTAAGGAACACCTAAATCAACTACCTCTTTGTAGCAGTACTTTACCATGTTTCAAATTAGATCACAACATGAGCTACAAAAGGATTAATTTAAAAGAATGCACACTAAATGTACTCACCAGGGTTCACTACTAGGAGATCTTTAAGGAATATGTATGTATATGAGAGAGAGAGAGAGAGAGAGAGAGAGAGAGAGAGAGAGAGAGAGAGAGAGAGAAGCTTATAGATTATAGTCCAGCTAGTCCAGCTTGTCCAACAACGGCTATCGTCCAACAAAAGGTCTAAGAATTAATTCAGTAGTTGTTCAATTCACAAGGCTGGATGTCTCAGCTTGGCTTCAGTACATTCTGGAATGCTAAAGAAGTAGATTTTAATGCCAGTGAGGTAATGCATTTGCCAGTGAGAATAAGAGCAGGCAGGCAAAGAGTAAACTTCCTCTTTCCTATGAGGTATGGCCTAGATTAAAGTTCATCTTCCTATCTCAAATGATCTGAATTAAAAAATGTGTCTTCCCTCTTCAAATGAATTAATAAAATAAAAGGTCCCTCACAGGTTTACATAGCTGGTTGGGTTTTAGTAAATTCCAGATGTAGTCCCATTAAGGATAAAGATTACCCATCACACTAAGGAATGACATTTACCTCTGTACATATCATTCATGATGAGCACCTTGAATGTACATTACTGGTCTCTTTGCCATTGCTATGGATGTCATGGCTTCCTTGGTATAGTCAGGCTAGTTGTTTGTTGATGTTAATCTTGTCTCTTAGGTTGCTGTCTTTTGTTTTCTTTATTCATCATCTATTTCAGCATTCAGCCATGCACGGAAAAACTTACAAATTCAATACTTTTATTGTTTTGGATCCTGTCTATGCCTGCAACTCTGTTGGATACTAAGGATACTGCAGTAAATAAAAACTAGTCCTGAAGTTTAAGGAATCAATCTGCTGGTCACTGTCTTTTATTACTGATGATAGAAAATTGGAGGGTTGCTTACATTTTGGCTCATAGTGAGTCAAAACCCAGTCATTAGAGTATGGATTTTCATTCAGCCACATAAATCTCTCCAACTACATTTCTATTGACATTGTTGGGTTTTTTTTGCCCTTTCAAAGGCATTTTGAGTTCATTATTGTTCCGTGGAGTTTGGAGTGGTAGCCACTGCATAAACAATGTTTGGAGCTAATTTATTTCTGGAAAATGACTGGAAATTTTCTGTATATATTTCCTTGAGAAGTTTTGTAATATTCATGCAAAAGTGGATGTGATCACTATTTTACATCCTCAGAATTTTAATACAGGGACTAATACCCACCTTGTGCTTGTACTGTAGCACTCACTAGTCTTAAGAAAATTCTAATTCAAGTTCTTGTCCACTTTTTTTTTTCTTGTCCACTTTTGATTTGTGTTTATGTGGTGTCCTATCACAATTAAAATGCCATAGACAATCAAATTATGTTAAGATGCTCATCATTCTTATTTATGAACATTTTAATAGGCATTGAAATTCTCTATAATCCTCCATATGTATTCTTATTTATCAGAAAGATAAGTATATGCATTGAAAGAAACAGTAATCAGATGTCATTAACAACTGTGTCATTAGTCCCATTGGAAGAAAGAGAAAATAGTGGGAAAATTTCACTTAACAAGTAAAAAGATCTTTACATTTACCATGGATGCTGCCCTCATGTGAAAGAAAGGTGGTCAACACCTAATTGCAACGTTGTGCTGTATTGGTTTTGCTTTAACCTTTAGCCAACGTGAAAAGATGGAATTCTGTTGTGGAGTTCATTTTTCTTAGTTGTCATCAATTAACATTTACTGAGTGACTGCTGGTAAGGGACACTTAATTTGCTTTTGAATACATAGAATCATTTGCGGTGTTATTCTTCCTTGCTCCCTCTTCTGTTTGCCTGCCTTCTTTCAACCCCCAAAGAGAAAAATATTGAAATTATTTCTGGTTCCCCCCGACAGACTCTAATGCAAAGATGTGCCAAAAATCACACACAAATCATATAACTTTTCTTTTTTGTTTACATTTTCCTAATAGAAAAGTAATAAGCATCCCTTGTATAATTTAAAATAAAGAAGTACACAGAAGACAAATAAAATCAACCACAATCCTGCAAATCTACAGGCATTTCTGTGTATTCTTCTTTCTTGTTTTTACTGCATGCATTATGCTAACACATATCCTCAAAAAATACTAGGAGATTTCACTGCATATTTACCTCTTCATTTGTCACTAAGAGGAATATCTTTTATTACTTGCCCCTCTGCAAGAAATGAATAATTTTTAAATAAATTCAAGTTAATGACACGGACATAAACCAGCTTTGAACTTTAGGAATGTCATTCTCTCTCTGGAATCTCAAGTGAGTTGAAAACCACATAAGAGAAGATACCAATGATGCCTTCTCATATTGTCCACAATACATCATTGTAGTTGGAGTTTTCCTGCCTGGCCCAGTCAGGACAAATCTCTCTTACCCGCCAGTCCCATAGTCACTCAGACCCAACCAAGAAAGCACACAGAAACTTACATTGTTTACAAACTGTATGGCCATGGCAGGCTGCTTGTTATCTACCTTTTCTATCTTAAATTAACCCATTTCTGTTAGTCTATACTTTGCCACATGGCTTGTGGCTTACCAGTGTCTTTACATGTTGCTTCTCATGGCGGCGGCTGGCGGTGTCTCTCTCCAGTCTTCTATTTCCCAGAATTCTCTACTCTCTTGTCCCGCCTATACTTCCTGCCTGGCCACTGGCCAATCAGAACTTTATTTACACAGAGCAATATCCACAGCACATCATCATTAATTAAAGAACAGTTTGGAGCACAATAAATGCCCATGACCCCTTTAAATTCTTCAATGTATCCTGTGTTCACAGGAGGAGAAGACAAAATATCTATAGGCATTTTGCCTACTTTGTTTTTGTATCTTTAGCTCATTTGTAGACATTTTGTTTCTTGTAGGTGACTTTTATTTAGATATAATACAACAAGTTTGCAGCAAACCTGTCATCCTATCTTGTTATTGCTAGGCAAAAACAAACAAACAAAACACTGAACTTTCATTGTCTTCTGTCATCCCAGAACTCTGATCAGGGATGATGAAACAATGAAGAAGTGACAAAAATGTGTACCCACAAGATCTGGGATTCTGTGATCCCATGTCTCAAATGGAAAAACTGCTGTGCCCTGAAAGATCAACTTGTTTATTATACACAGTTGGACAGAGAGGGAGGGTTATCGTACACAGCTGAACAGAAAGTCAAGTTTAGCTAATCTCAGTAGAAGCAGTCTTCAACCACGAACATATAGGAAGAGAAAGTTATGGAAGATGGCTTTTGTACATACTATCACATTTTACACTTGGACCAGAGGCAGGCTTTGCCGTACTTCTGAGCCTCACCTGGGCAATGTTTTGTCAGTCCTATGGGGATGATCCTTGACATGACCATTCCCATGTCAAAAATTCACATTTACTCAGAGGACTTCACAAAGTTTGGGTTTGCTCTGCTCCCCAGTGACTTCCAGCTAGGTTTAAAAATCTCTCAGGTAATAAACTGGGTGACTAACAGATGATGTCTGAGACTGAAAGCTGCTGGGTTTCCTGTACTGCTGACAGTTGTAGTTTTCAGTGTTCAAAACTACTCAGTTATTTGCGTTTTCTTTACTGTGTGGAATCTCAGGGTGGAATAGCATGTTCATAGCTGTTTTAAAGTGACCAGCCGGTTGAGTCCAGACCCTAGTGAATCATGAAGAGCTTGCATTATTTACTGAAGCTAGGCTATCATTATAATTCCTGTTGCTTCCCTGCCGGTTATCATTCTTGACAAACTCTTCCATCCGGTGCTCTATTTTCCTCTGTTTGCTTCCATTTATTTTTCTGAACAACCAGCTGAGCAAAGATTTACATAACTTTTGTTTAAACAAACCCTGCACAGTTCATCCTTTCAGCCAATATCACAAACACTTTCGAAGCATGGATACATTTTGCTATTTTTGTCCTAGATTCTGTTTACTCGCTCTATTTTGTGTGTGCGCCTGCATTCCCATCTTTTGTTAAGTCTTTTAGAGTCACATGAAAAACCAGAAACCATGGCTACTCAAAAGTCATTAATAATGAGATTTTTAGCTACTGTTTCTGCTGGTAAATTCTTCATTTTATGTAATACTGTCTCCAAAGACCACAGAGAATACAGCCTCGCTTATCTCTGTGTTGCAGATGATAGTTTCTGGCTTTATCCAATCCCAGTGCAGTTTGCTTACCATCCAGGAGTCAATTTTGTTTCCATGTGACATTAGCATATTAAAAAGATTGGAGATTGACATGTACAATGTTCTTATTAGGAAAGTAATCAAGGTTTAGAGCCTGTCTGTCATGAAACTTCTAGTATCTTAAAATGCCAAGGGGTTCACTACTCCTGACCCAGGCACCTATTTAAGATTCTCACCCATGATAAGGGAACTAAAATGATTAGCATACTGATAAGATTTTCCTAAAATAATCTATTATTTCAGAATTATTCTTTCACCTCTTAATTAAAATCTTTCACATATTTCCCAGGTCTTTCTTCTACCTTTGCAAGACATTTAATTACCTATATTCCCTAGCCTGCACCATATTAAATTTTTATGAAACTTTTATAGGGTAATTTATTGGAAGGATGGCCTTGAGTATCATTATGTTCAATGAATGACCTATTTTAACAAAGAGATGGCTAAATTATATTGAAATCTTTTTAATCCACAGAGCTATGCTTAGATGTAAATGTAAATCTGTACTTCACATTTAGAAATTGTATTGAACTTAAGAAATATTGATTCTTCCTACAAATAAAATATAAAGAGGATGTCTCTCCAACTTCTATACTTTCTGAAGAGATTGACTGTTTTTGCACTGTAGACTTCGATGGTCATGAAGAACAATGCCCTATCCTATCCTAAGGCAAATGAGATTCCTTTACCCTTAAAAAAAAATTGTATTTTTCAGCTTTTTAAAAATTAACCCATCACCTCTTATCTCATTCCACTTTAAACTATAAGACATATAAATGGAAGGGGAAAAATAATGTTACATATAATTTATAATATATATTTAATGTAAATAAATGTGTTTTGTGACTATACAACTCACATGAGGTAACGAAATATGTAGCATTTTTAAAAGATTTCCATAAACTATGTGACTATGACCATATCATATTTGAATAAGTCTTGATGTTTAGAAATATGAGAAAGTGGCATTTCATACAAGTAAGGGTGAAAATAAATTATAGAGGATTATAGAAATGGAAAATATAGTGCATAGCAATATGCTTCCTGGAGCTTTACCTATAGAATAAAAATCTCAGGGTACATGAGTGCTCATTGCAGCGTTATTCATAACGGGAAAAAGGATAAACCAAACTGAATAATTTTAATTTTCTTTCAATAGGAAAATCATGCATGTACACATGGGCTGTTAGATTTTAAAAAGTACAAATTTGAGCCAGACAGTGATAGCACATGCCTTTAATCCCAGCACAAGAGAGGCAGCACAGACAGATTTCTGTGAGTCTGAGGTCAGTTTGGTCTACAGAGTGAGTTAAAATACATCCAGGACTATGCAGAGAAGCCCTTTCTCAAACAAATGAACAAGTATGAATCTGAGATATACCTATTGACTAGCAGGCATTAATACATATAATACTTAACAACTACAAAATTCAAATGCATAAAAAGCATGCCTAATAAATTATCAATTACATTTCAAAATTTAATCCTGTGTCTAATATATGCATTTTCTCTATATTTTTTTTCTTTTTTTTTCCAGAGATGAGGACTGAACCCAGGGCCTTGCACTTGCTAGGCAAGCACACTACCACTGAGCTAAATCCCCAACCCCTCTCTATATTTTTAAATGTGTTCTCCATGATTTTATTATCATGGAAAGTATCAAAATATGGAAATAATTATAATGTTAGTAGTATTATATTTAAGATTCTTTTTTAATATTTATTACATGTATAGTTATGTCTATGTCAGTTTGCATGCCTGGAGTGGCTAGGCAAGGGACTCAGATACCCTATAGCTGGAGTTGATGGTGGTTGTGGGTGGTAGGAAGCAAACTCAGGTCTATAGTAAGAGCACTCAACTTCCAAGCTATCACTCAGTATAGGATTATTTTAATGGGAAATGTTTGGGAGAAGTGGGAGTTAAGCAAACAAGAACAGGCAACGGAAAGCCTGTGTATGCATATTTAAGAAACAATTTTAAATTATGTGTATATGCATTTTAATATCTTATAAATTAAATTAAAAATAATGTTGCCATGCATATTTTGAAACAAGGATGGATGAAAGGAATGTAGCACCAACATTTAGGATTTTTCATTTTATTTGCAACATTTCCAGACAGCTTTAATCACCTACCCATAGAGGAGGCAATTGCCCTAATTTGTCATCTCTATTTGCAACTATTGTTTCTTGCTTCTTAATATTCAATGTCTTCAAAATTTCTTTTACCACTGGGTCTTTATCTAGATGTTGTGGATTTGAAAATTTTAACTACAACAAACATTCCAACCTAAAACATTTGCCAAAGTTTCTATGTATGTGATTTTGTTTCTTCCAATTAAAATTAAGCTTTCATTGTGATGTTTGCAGGTTACAACCCTCCTCTTCTCTCAGGAAGTAAGACTTATCACTAAGAACATTTAATATCCTGTTGTAATTTTCCATCCTTGTCTTTACCATCTTATGATATTGTGAATCTGTTTTCTTAATTATTTGCTATATTTATTTCACTAAATCCTTACCTAAGAGTGGTCAGTAATGATCTTCAGACTGAAAATAGTGCCTGCTACACAGCAGGCACTGATTTAATACCTGTCAAATGTACTTTCAAAATCAATACTATTATAATTTCTAGATCCATTGCCTTTCCTGCCATTTAAGCATATTCAATATTCATATTTTAACTTAGCAGCCATTTAGTATTAGTAATATCTCTAGAAGGATTTCTTGTATTGTTTTGTCACCACTTGTATTTAGAAATCCTTGCATTGGGATTAACATTACCTCTGTAACACATCATTGATTAAATACAGTGTGTTGGCTTTGAATATCCCATTTATCTCTAGCTCAGTATGTATCTAACATTCTATTCCAGTGTCTTCAGGTGAAGACCCCTAGAAGTCATTTTCTTGGTATCTCCTTTTGACAAAAACTTGTATGTGACTTTAACAAAAGTATCACTGCATGTATTCGAAATTTGTTCCCTGGTTGACTTTCTGTTTCATCTAGCCTGATTAGGTTTAATCTTCCTCCCCACTTTTTATTGTAGACCACAATTTTACTGCTCAAAATTGATTCTTCCAAATTCTTTCTTACACAAAAGCCATAATACTACGAAATTCAATGTCTCTCATCTAGTCTCTTTAACTTCACATTCATTTTCAAATCCATACTCTAGTCAGTTATAAAATCAATTTCATCATTTCATTTATCTGTTAAAATCATCAATACATCACCTTTATTTACAATAGTGGATGTAAAAATGGCTATTCCTGGGATCTGTGGTTTCATAAATTTGACTGTGTTTCTCAACTTTCCAGTTCATATACATGCCATATAGTTCATATTACCAACTCCTAAAATGTATTAGGTTTAAAGAAACACTGAAAAATTTCTAAGTATTTCAGTAAACATGTCTATTTGAGTCAGTAATGATTTTGTTTGTTTAACCTCCAAAAATCCTGGCACTATTAAAACTTTAAATATATACTTATAAAATAGCGCCATTTGACTTATATCCAATGCTTGATTTTCAAATATCATTTTTGTTAACTTTTGGATATGTTGGACCTTTTGTGAAATACCAAAAGCTTAAGGAAAATCATCTAATAGAAACCACCATAATATTGTAATGCCTGTAATGTTCTTTCTGTAATACAGTAGCTACACTAAGAAACAAAAAGTTATGTTTTTCTTGGTATAGAAAATAACAGCTGAAGATTTTATCCTAGAGCAGCTTCTTGAATGAACTCTCTAGTAAAAGCCCATTTTTAAAAATGTAAAAAGCCCATGCAAGAAGACCATGAAGTGTTAGATTCAAAATAAAAGTAAAGATAGCAACAACTTTTTAGAAGAAATTTCATGGAATATATTTACCATCCTTTCATTTAAGTTACGAAGATATCAGAAAACATTTTTATATTTATGTGCAATAGAAGCACTATTTTAAAATGACTTTCATCACTGATAACTTGTAAAGAAACTCTTGGTGTTATTTTTCAGAGAGTTCCCTAAATTTAATGAAAGTCTCCAAAACTATGGTTAGATCTCAAGGTTTGTTTTTCTAACTCGTATTTACATCCTCTTTTTGGAGGAGTTTTTTTTTTCTATTTACAACTTTGTTTACAAATTACTCACATCCTCTTTCTTTATATCCCCCTATATTGGCACGTTTTTATTCTACATTCATCCATTAAATTTGTCTGTGATAATCAAACAAATGAGAGGAATAAGGTCAATGTTTTTCTAATATATTTGTAGGTCAAACTTTAGCAGCAGACAGGAAGTAGCTTCAGGTCTTTCAAATGTATCAGAGCTTTGTTCATACAATGAAAAATGTAAAATTTTTAGCCTAAAATCAAGTCTTTCACAAGTTTTCTTTAATTATACTTGTATTTTGTATTTGATAGCATATGAAAGTGACATTGGATCATAAGTAAATAGGGATAGGAAATGAAAATCCCAACTTCATCATTTTGGCAGCATTTAACTCCTAATTTATGTAATGGTCAATTTAGTATATGAACATGAATGGGAACAAGGGACTCAGAGACATGTTTAGATATACTACTAGGTATGCTTTGAAGTTATTGCTAGACAAGAGAAACATCTGAATCTCTAGAGCCAGTAAAGCAAATTGCTATTCCTTGTGTGGGTGAATCTCAAGCAATCATTAAATTGCTTAATAGCACACAAAATATTGGCCACTTTCTTTATTATGGCTTGAGCTGGAACATAATTCTTTTTCTTCTGTGAGAGTTCTGCACACGTAGATTCAACCAAACATGAATAGCTTTTAAATGCATCTGATTTGGACATATACAGCTGTATTTGTCATTCTCTAAGCAATTATTTCTGTAGCCTTTAAATTGTACAGTGTGCTAGGAGTAATGCAGCTGTGATTCAAATCATAAAGTACAATTTTTGTAGGTTATATGAATGTTTTGTATCATTTTATATAAAATATAATTTCTTTTATCTCTGAACTATGCGTCCTTAGCAGTTTGTGGGTGAAAGGTGGTTCTGAAAGCAACCGCAGAGAATACAATACAGTGAGTGTATCTCATTGTCTGTCCTGGAGACCAAATTGTAAACCATGTGAATTATCAGTCTCTATAATGAGAAAATTTCTTTTATTATTGTTATTGATTTTCAAATTATTTATTTATTTATTTATTTATTTATTTATTTATTTATTTATTTATTTGCATCCTGGCCACAGTTTCCCCTCCCTCTTCTCCTCCCAGTCCCTCCTGACACTGCCTTCTGTTCCCACTCTCTAATCCACTCCTCCTCTGTTTCTGTTTAGGAAAGGGCAGGTCTCCCATGAGTATCAACAAAATATGGTATATCAAGTTGTAGTAAGACTAAATGCCTTCTCATGTATTAAGGCTGGGCAAAATGACCCAGTATGAAGAGTAGGGTATCAAAAGCCATTAAAAGAGTCAGAGACAGCCCCTGCTCCTGCTATTAGGAGTCCCACACAAACACCAAGTCACACAACTATAACACATATGAAGAGGGCCTAGATCAGTCCCATGCAGGCTCCCTGGTTGTCAGGTTCAGTCTCTGCCAGCCCCTGTGAGCTCAGGTTAGTTGATTCTGTGGGTTTTCTTGTGGTGTCCTTGACCCCTCTGGCTCCCACAATCCTTTTTCCCACTCTTCTGCAGGATTCTCTGAAGTCTGACCAATGTTTGGCTGTGGGTCAGCATCTGTTTCCATCAGTTGCTGGATGAAGCCTCTCTAATAACAATTGGGCTAGGCACCAATCTGATTCAAGGAGATGACTGTTCAGGCTATGTATCTGCCATTGCTAGTAATCTTAGCTGGAGCCATCCTTGTAGATTCCTGGGAGATTCCTGGGAGATTCCCTTGTGCCAGGTTTTTTACCTGGCTCCAAAATGCCCTCCTTTCCAGTAGCTTCTTTCAGTACTCTCCCCAACCCTCCATCCTGCCCCACATAACCTAATGGCTCATCCTTGCCCATCCTCAGTCCACTCAGGAAATCTCTTCTATTTCTCCTTCCCGGGAGATCCATGCATCCCTCCATGAGCCCTCCTTGTTATCTATTCTGTCTGGGTTTGTGGACTGTAGCACAGTTATCCTTTATTTTACAGCTAATATCCCTTATGAGTGAGTACATATCATGTTCGTCTTTCTGGACTGGGTCTGGGTTACCTCACTCAGAATGTTTTTTTCTAGTTCCGTCCATTTGCGTTCAAATTTCCTGTTGCCCTTGCTTTTAACAGCTGATTAATACTCCATTGTTCAAATAAATCATTGTCTCTTTTACTAAGGAACAAAATCATTTTTCTAAATCTTACCAACTTTTTCTATATTTAAAATAGATTCTTCTCTTGTACAATACATCCCAATTATAGTTTCAGCACCTCCCAGCATCCCCTACCTCCCCTCTTCTCAGATCCACTCCCATCCATTTCCCTATAGATAGGAGGAAACATCCAAGAGACAACAACTAAACATGGTAAAACAAGATATAATAAGATAAGGCAAAAGCCCTCATATTAAGACAGGACAAGGCAACCCAATAGAAAGAAAACAAAAAACAGTCCCAAGAGCAGGCAAGTGTCAGAGGCACACCTGCTTCCACTGTTAGGAGTCCCATCAAAACACCAAGCTAACAACTGTGGCATATACACAGAGGACATGGTTCAGGTCCTTTATACATTCATCTGTTGAGGAATAGCTAGGTTGTTTCTGATTTCTGGCTATTATGAATAAAGTTGCAATGAACATAGTTTAGCAAGTATCCTTGTGGTAAGATGGAATATCTTTTTGATATATACCCAAAAGAGAAATAGCTGAAACATGAGTTAGATTGATTTCCGGTTTTCTGAGGCACCACCATATTGATTTCCAAAATGGCTGTACAAGTTTGCTTTACCACCAAAAAAGGAGCAATGTTCTCCTTTGCTCCACATCCTTCTCAGCATGAACTTACATTTGTGTCATGGATCTTAGCTATTCTGACATGTGTAAGATTGAATCTTAGAATTATTTTGATTTGCATTTCCCTGGTAGCTGAGGAGGTTGAACATTTCTTTAAGTGTTTCTTGGTCATTTGAGATTCTTCTGTTGGGAATTCTCTGTTTATATCTATAGTCCATTTTTAACAGGATTATTTGGTTTATTAATGTCTAGCTTCTTTGGTTTGTTATATATTTTGAAAATATCTATCAGATGTGGGGTTGGTGAAGATCTTTTCCCATTCTGTAGTCTGCCATTTTGTCCTGTTAATGGTGTCCTTTGTCTTACAGAAGCTTTTCAGTTTCATGAGGTCCCATTTATTAATTGTTGATTTTAGTGCCTGCACTATATGTATTCTGTTCAGAACATTGAATCCTATGCCAATACCTTCAAGGCTATTCCCCAATTTCTCTTCTATCAGACTCAGTTTGTCTGGTTTTTGTTGAGATCTTTGATCCATTTGAATTTGAGTTTTGAACAAAGTGATAAACATGGATCAATTTGCATTGTTATATATGCAGACATCCAATTTGACCAGTACCATTTGTTGAAGATGCTTTCTCTTTTTCTGGGGTGTATTTCTGGTTTCTTTATAAAAAAAAAACAACAGATGTCTATATGTGTGTAGATTTATGTCTGTGTCTTCAATTTAATTCCATTGATAAATGAGTGTGGTTTTATGCCAATACCATGAAGACTTTATGACTATAGCTCTGTAGTACAACTTAAAATTGGGAACAACGGGACCTCTAGCAGTTATTTTTATTGTCCAGGATTATTTAGCTATCCAGGGTTTATTTCCCATATGAAGTTAAGAATTGCCCTTTCAAGCTCTGTAAAGAATTGTGTTGGAATTTTGATGGGATTGTGTTACATTTGTAGACTATTGTTGGTAGGATGGCCAGTTTATCTATGTTAATCCTACTGATCCATAAGCATGGGAGCTCTTTCTATCTTCTGATATCTTCTTCAATTTCTTTCTTCCAAGATTTCAAATTTTTATCATACAGGTCTTTCACTTGCCTGAGTTACCCTAAAATATTTTATATTATTTGAGACTTTTGCAAAAGGATTTTTTGTCCTGATTTCTCAATCCGTTTGTATTTGTATATAGGAGAGCTACTGATTTATTTGTTGTTGTTAATCTTGTATTCAGCTGCTTTGCTGCAAGTGTTTATCAGCTGTAGGAGTTCCTTGGTGGAAATTTTAGAGTCAGTTATGTATACTATTCTATCATCTCCAAATAATGATACTTTGACTTCTTTCTTTTAAATTTATAACCCCTTGATCTACTTCAGCTATCTTATTGTTTTATCAAAAATTTCAAGTACTGTTTTGTATAGATATACATATAGAGGACAACCTTCTCTAGTTCCTGATTTTAGTGGGATTGCCTTGCATTTCTCTCTATTTAATTTGATGATGGTAATAGACTTGCTATAAATTGCCTTTATTAGATTTAAGTATCTCCCTTGTACCTCTAATCTTTGCATTACCTTTATCATGAAGGGATGTTGGATTTTTATCAAAGCCTTTTATGCATCTAATGAGATGATCATGTGTTTTCCTCCCCTTTGGGTTTCTTTATATTGAACCATCACTGCATCTCTGGTGGATAATCTTTTTGATGTGTTCTTACATTTGGTTTGCAAATATTTTATTGAGTATTTTTGTGTCTATGTTCATAAGGGAAATTTTTTCTGTAATTCTCTTTCTTTGTTGCATATTTATGTGGTTTAGGTGTCAGGATAACTGTGGCTTCATAAAATGTATTGGGCCATGTCTTCTGTTTCTATTTTGTAGAATAATTTGAGGAATACTGGTATTAACTCTTTTAGAATGTCTTGTGGAATTTTGCACTAAAACCATCTGGCCATGGGCCTTTTCTCTTAGAAATATTTTAATGGCTATTTTTACTTCAGTAGGGTTTTAATTGTTTATCTAAACTTTATTTGAGTTTACTGAGTTGTATCTAAAGAGAAAGTTTTCAATTTCCTTTAGATTTTCTAATTTGGTAGAGTATAGGGTTTTATTTATGTATTTATGATTCTCTGAGTTTTGCTGGTATCTCTTGTTCTTTCTACTTTTTGGTTCCTGATTTTGTTAATTTGTATATTCTCTCATTGTCTTTTAATTAGTTTGGGTAAGAGTTTGTCTATCTTATTGATTCTCTCAAAGAACCACTTGTTTGTTTCAATGATATTTTTGTATTGTTCTTTATTTCTATTGTATTGATTTCAGCCCTCAGTTTGATTATTGCTTACCTTCTACTCTTCTTTGTTGTGATTATTTCTTTTTGTTCTAGAGCTTTGTGGTGTGCTGGTAAGTTGCTAGTATGAGATCTCTCCAATATGTTTGTAGGCACTTAGTGCTATCCTTCCTTTGTGTACTATGATTTTGGATATATACTATATTCATTTTCAGTGAGTTCTGGAGAGCCTTTAATTTTTAACTTTGTGTCTGTCTTAACCAATTTTTTCATCCAGTAGAGAATTGTTCAGTTGCCATGAGGTTGTAAGCTTTCTATTGCCGTTGTTAATGTTTACCTTTAATCCACGGTGGTCTTAGAGCACTTGGGGAGTTTTTTCAGTTTTCTTGTACCTGTTGAGACTTGCTTTGTGTTCCCACAGGTAGTCAGTTTTGGAGAACATTCCAAGAGGTGAGGTGTAGAAGGTATATTCTTTTGTGCTTATGTGAAATGTTCTTGGAATGTTGGGTCCTTTTGGTTTATAATGTGTCTTAGCTCCAGGATTTATCTGTTTAGTTTTTGTCTGGATGACATGTTCATTGGTGAGAATGGGGTATTGATGTCTCACACTATCAGTGTGTGAGGATCAATATGTAATTTAAGCTGTAGTAGTGTTTCTTCTACAAAAGTAAGAACCCTGGTATTTGGAACATAGATGTTAAGAATTGAAATGTCATTTTGGTAGATTTTTCTTTGGTGAGTATGCAGTGTCCTTCCCTATCTCTTTTGATAATCTTTGTTTTAAAGTCTGGTTTTAGAAATTTTAATTGGTATACCACCTTGCTTCTTAGATCCATTTGATTGTAATAACTTTTTCCAACCATTTATAATGTCTATCCTTAATCTTGAGGCATGTTTCTTGGATGCACCCAATGGTTGGGTCCAGTTTTTGCATCTATTATGTTCATCTGCATTTTTAATTGTATGATTAAGACTGTTTATTTTGAGAAATATCAATGATCAATGATTGTTGATTCCTGTTATTTTGTTACTGTTATTGTTGTTTGTGGTGGTAGAGGTGTGCTTGTGTATGTGTGTGCATATGCATGTGTGTGCACTTATGTGTGTGTTTGTATGTGTGTGTGTATGCTTCTCTTAATTTGATTTTGATACATGAGATTTTTTATTTCCTGTGTTTCTCCAGGTGTAGTTAACCTCCTTAGGTTGGAGTTCTCCTGGTAACTTCCATAGGCCTGGATTTCTAGATAGATATTATTTAGATTTGACTTTATCATGGAATATCTTGTTTTCCCCCTTTGTAGTGATTGAAAGTTTTGGAGGGTATAATAGTCTGGGATGGCATCTGTGGTTTATAACAGTGTACAAGACATCTTTCCAGGCTCTTCTGGCTTTTAGAGTCTTCATTGATAAGTCAGGTGTAATTCTTTTTTTCTTTAATAAAAAAAATATTCATTTTACATACCAATAACAGACACACCTGTCATCCCTCCTTCCACTCCCCCAACCCCTGACTAACTCCCCCTTGCCCACCCATTATCCTCTCCACAAAAATGGTAAGGCCTCCCATGGGGAGTCAGCAAAGCCTGGGACTTTGAAACAGGGTCAAGCTCCTTCCCCTTGCATCAAGGCTGAGCAAGGAGTCCCACTATAGGTAATGGGCTCCAGAAAGCCAGGTCATGCACCAAGGATGGATCCTCATCCCACTGACAGGTGCCCCTCAAGTACACCAAGCTGCACAACTGTGTCCTCTATGCAGAAAGCCTAGTCTTGTCTCATGCAGGTTTGATAGTTGTCAATCTAAAGTTCATGAGTTCCCACTAGTTTTGTTTGGTTGTCTCTGTAGGTTTCCCCATCATGATCTTGATGCCCCTTGCTCATAGAATCCTTCTTCTCTCTCTTTGACTGGACTCTTGGAGCTCAGGCTGGTGCTTGGCTGAGGATCTCTGCATCTGCTTCCATCAGTTACTGGATGAAGGCTCTATGATGACAGTTAAAGTATTCATCAATCTGATTACTGGTGTAGGCCAGTTCAGGCACCCTCTGCGCTATTGCTAATAGTCTAACCTGGGGTCAGCTTGTGGATTCCTGGGAACCTTCCTAGCACCCAGTTTCTCCCTAACCCCATAATATCTCCCTCTGCCAAGATATCTCTTTCATTGCTCTCCTACTCCATCCCTCCCCCAGCTCGAACACCCCATCCCCTCATTTCTCATCCTGAATCCCCTCTCACCTATATTGCCCTTTCTTGCCCCCAGTTTACTCTGGAGATCTCATCTACTTCTCCTTCCTAGGGCAAATCATGTGACTCTCTTAGAGTCCTCCTTATTAACTAGCTTTTCTGGAGCTGTGGGAGGTAGTCTGGTTATCCTTTGTTTTACATCTAGTATCCACTTATAAGTGAGTATATACCATGTTTGTCTTTATGTGTCTTGGTTACCTCATCCAGGATGATCTTTTCTAGTTCCATCCATTTTCCAGCAAATTTCACAGTGTCATTGTTTTTAAGAGCTGAGTAACACTCCTAGTGTAAATGTACTACATTTTTGTTTTCCATTCTTCAGTTGAGGGACATCTAGGTTGTTTCCAGTTTCTGGCTAATATGGTTAAAGCTGCTATGAACATAGTTGATCAAGAGTCCAACTGGTATGGAGGAGTGTTCTTTGGATATATGCCCAATTGTGGTATAGCTGGGTCTTGTGGTAGAATGATTCCCAATTTTCTGAGAAACTGCTGTATTGATTTCCAAAGGGGCTGTACAAGACAATCTTCTTTGAGAATATTATATTAGAAAGACTCAAGTACAGTAGGGAAAGACTGTTTCATCTGTTATTTTACTCTGAAGTAAAAAGATAAAATAACTTGTTTGGGTAAGGAGGCATCCATTTAATCTCCAAGTATATATAGTAATATCCTCAATTTAAAATGGTAAAAGAAAACAAAAAGAATTTTGAAAATTCTCATTATTTCACAGTGATTACCTTTAAAGTTTTTCTGGATATTCATCTATTTGGTGTTACCTTTCTCCTTAATTATTTTTTCTCCTTTTTTGATTTATTATATTTGTGTTTTAATTTTACACATCAGCCATGGGTTCCCTTCTCCTCCTCCCTCCTGCCCCTGCTCTCACCCTCTCCCCAGCCCCTCCACTCCATTCCCATCTCCTCTAGGGCCAAGACTCCCCTGGAGATTCATTTAAACCTGGTGGATTCAGTACAGGCAGCTCCAGTACCCTCCTTCCAGGCTGAGCAAAGTGTCCCTGTATAAGCCCATGGTTCCAAACAGCCGGTTCATGCACTAAGGATAGGTCTGGGTCCCACTTCGTGGGTGCCTCCCAAACAGTTCAAGCTATTCAAATGTCTCACTTAGATTTTATGTATTTATTTATTTATTTGGTCTGTAGGAGGGTCACAGGCAACAGTGTGAACATGTGGAAATCAGAAGACTGTTTGTAGGAGTCAGTTCTCTTCTCTTACCATGTGAGTTTCTGAGATTGACCTCTTGTCAGGCTTGGCAGCAAGCATCTTTACCTGCTGAGCTATCTTGTTGGCTCCTCAAAATGCATTTCTTTTATCTCCTTTCTATGTACATTTCTCAACTCTCCTACAATATTAATTTCTCTTGTCTTGTTCTCTTTCAAAGCAAAGATACTGTTACCATGAAAAATTTATAAAATAATAACTATACCATTGTTCACTGTTAGAAGACTTCAAACTCTTTCAAATGGTGGGCACAATGATTCATTCATTTAGTTTTTTTTCTTTTTTTTTCTCTTTGAGAGGTAAGAATCATTTTATTAGCTGAAAAATAATCCAAGTCATTGTATATTTTTCACACTGCAAAGGAGATTAAACTAAAATACAGTGACACATGTTCCCTCTTAAGAACAAGTTGTCATACAAACAAAATTTAGCTCTCTCTGTGTTGTCTGTGTTAAGGACTATTTGTGTGCACCTTGTTCAGTCATCCAGAAATGCCATTTAGAAGGAAAGGATGGATAGTGATAGCAGTGAGTTCTCTCTATTTTTAAAAACTGAAATGACATTTGGCCATCTCCAACATCAAGATGTTCCTCTAAGACTATTGGCAGCAGGGTAAGACAGGATTCTGCATGTTCTCTCATTTCCCTGGAATATAATTGGTCTGAAGCCAGAGATTTTTAGCTCATTTAGAGCAGCAAGGTGCTCTTGTAAAAATACCTTACCTATTTTGGGCTTCATTTCCCTTGTACAGTTATGCCTTTTCCAGTCTGATGAACATTCTCTGTGACAGATCAGACAAAGTAAAGGAACTAAATAGCTCTGCTTTCAGAGTCATGCTTATCCCTAACCTTCCTCCTTCTGGCCCAATCAGTGAACCTTTGCCTTTCTAGTTTTTTTTGTTCTAAGTGGAAGTAAAAATGCCCTGAATACTATATTTTACATTATCACAAACCTCAATACTGAGTTTCTGTGGTTGTGTGTTTTTCTTTTAATATTTGTTCTTGGTCATTTGTTTCTTTTTTATTTTTTTCATTTTTTCTTTCTTTATTTATTATTATGTGTTTTAAATTTTATACATCAGCCATGAGTTCCCCTGTCCTCCCCCCTCCCGCCCCTACCCCCACCTTCCCCCCAGCCTCTCCCCTCCATGCCCATGTCTTCCAGGATCAAAGCACCCCTGGGGATTCATTTAAACCTGGTGGATTCAGTACAGGCATGTCCTGTCACTTCCTTCCAGACTGAGCAAAGTGTCCCTGTGTAAGCCCCAGGTTTCAAACAGCCAGTTCATGCACTAAGGACAGATCCTGGTCCCACAGACTGGGTGCCTCCCAAGCAGATCAAGCTATTCAATTGTCTCACTTATCCAGAGGGCGTGATCCAGTTGGGGGCTCCACAGCCGTTGGTTCATAATTCATGTGCTTCCATTCGTTTGGCTATTTGTCCCTGTGCTTTTTGCAATCTTGGATTCAACAATTCACGCTCTTGCAGACCCTCCTCTTTCTCAACAGTTGGACACCTGGGGCTCCACCTGGGGCCTGGCCAAGGATCTCTGCATCCCCTTCCATCAGTTATTGGACGAGAGTTCCAGCACGACAGTTAGGGTGTTTAGCCATCTGATCACCAGACTAGGTCAGGTCAGGCTATCTCTCGACCATTGCCAGCAGTCTACAGAGGATATATCATTGTGGATTTTGGGGGACCTCTCCAGCACTCTAACTATTCTTGTTCTCATGTGGTCTTCATTTATCATGGTCTGTTATTCCTCGTTCTCCCTTTCTGTTCTTGGTCCAGCTGGGATCTCCTGCTCCCCTAAGCTTTCTTTCCCTCAAATCTTGCCCTTCCTTACTCACACTGTCATCCAGGTTGTTCATGTAGATCTCATCCATTTCTCTGTCATTAGGTGATCCTTGGGTCTTTCCTAGGGTCCCGTTTTCTAGGTAGCCTCCCTGGAGTTGTGTAGCAGTCTAGTCATCTTTGTTTTACATCTAGTATCCTCCTATGAGTGAGTACATACCATGTTTGTCCTTCTGAGTCTGCGTTACCTCACTCAGGATGATTTTTTCTAGATCCATCCATTTGCCTGCAAACCTCATGATGTCATTGTTTTTCTCTGCTGAGTAGTACTCCATTGTGTATATGTACCATATTTTCTTTATCCATTCTTCAGTTGAAGGACATCAAGGTTGTTTCCAGGTTCTGGCTATTACAAACAAAGCTGATCAGAACATAGCTGAGCAAATGCCCTTGTGGTATGATTGAGCATTCCTTGGGTATATGCCCAAGAGTGCTATTGCTGGGTCTTGGGGGAGATGAATTCTCAATTTTCTAAGGAAGCGCCATATTGATTTCCAAATCCCAGGTTCATAGCCTTTTAGAGCCCGAGGTGATTTGGGGATCTAACATAAAGTGTTGTGATTCTAATTAGATTTTAATGGTTGTTTTATATTTACTGTTATCACCAATATATTGTCAAATTTCTAGTTTTAAAAAGCTTGCAGGCTACTTTATCCATTTTATCCTTTATAATTTAAGGTCATGGGATCACTACATTTTTCCTTTCTTAATCTAATCAACATCCCTTGAACACTCTGGGCAGGCAGACACTAGTTTTCGTTGTTTTTGTGTTACAGATTGCCAAGTTTCATCATTATGTTTAGGGATAAAAGCCTGTCCCCAAGTATCCTGAATAGGCTTCAGAGCCCTTTTAAATTCTTGATACAAATAACCGAAGCCTGGCAGTCAGCCTACTGTATAAAGCTTGTACTGTGTAAATTAAGAGAGAAAGTACTTACATTCATTGCATCTTTTAACATAGCTAAAGTAGTAGTTAAATTGTTGAAAGGGATATGATATTTATGTGTTAATTGAAATAAAACTTCATATGAGAAGAAACATTTATTCGAGAGAATGTCAAAAGCTTTTTTAAAATATGGAATCTCAACTTGTTACATTTAGTTCATAGTTCAATCTCTATAATATTCATATTTTGCCTTATAGTGTGTTTTGTTTATTTACATGTTATTGGAAATATATACTTTGTTTGAGACTACTTTTCTACCTTCTGGTAGAAGTATCATGATTTTGAGGTAATTGTTACAATCTAGATTTTGCTAGATATAACTATAGTGATTACACGAAGTGGATAGAAAAATAGCCATAGAACTGGAAAACTCATAAATATTAAGCATAAAGTCTGGCAACTTTTGACAGTTTGTTTAGATTGGGAAACCAATACCTCAATCAAAATAAGAACATTTATATTATCTCAAAAAGATGCCTCATACTACTTCCAGCCAATCAATACTCCCTATTTGCACATTATGTATCTAATTTCTATTGGCATATATTAGTTTTGTCTGTAATTCATATAAATGGAATCATATAATGTGTACTACTTGAAATTTCATACAGTTTTTGAAATTCATCCACATTTTAAGTGAAACAGTAACTCATTCATTTTGATGGCTGATTAATATTTCATATTTGAGTATTCTACCATTTACAGTTCTCCTTTTGAAGGATATTCACTTTGTCTTTAGATAAATGTACTATGAAAATATATGCACAAGACTTTTATAGGATTTATTGTCATTTATTTTTTATGAAATGCTTAGAAGTGGAATTACTGAATAAACCATTTCATTGTGTAATACAATATAATGTCAATTGTGCCAGCAAGATGGCTCAGATGGTAATGGTGCTTACTAACAGGATTGACTATGTAACTTGATCCCTGAGAAAACATATGATAAAAAGCGAGAAACAATTGACACCCGCAAGTTGTCTTCTGACCTCCATCTGCATAATATGGCATGAGCACCACCTCTATAAATAAACAAGTAAATACAGAAACAAATGTAAATAGTAAAATATTTTCAAGAAGTTTTCTAAAGTGGTTGTGGCATTTTTTTTTTTTAATGCTGCCAATGATGGTGAAGGGATCTATTTACTTTCTAACATTTTCAACGTTAGATCTGGTCAGTGATAGTCATTTCACAATTTTACTATCAAAATAATATTTTGTAGTTTTAATTTACATTGCTCCCAAACCTGCCGTTATTAATCATTTCTTTTTTTGTATTTTTACTTTTTATAATTTAATTTAATTTTACATATCAACCAAGGATTCCACTGTCCTCCCTCTTCCTGCCCCCCACCCTCTCCCCAACCCATCCCTCATTCCCATCTTCTCCAGGGCTAGGACTCCCCTGGGGATTCATCTCAACCTACTAGATTTGGTCGAGGCAGGTCCAGTCTCCTCCTCCCAGGCTGAGCAAAGTGCCCCTGACTAGGCCCCAGGTTCCCAAAAGCCAGCTTATGCACTAAGGACATGTCCTAGTCCCACTGCCTGGGTGCCTCCCAAACAGTTCAAGCTAATCAACTGTCTCACTTATCCAGAGGGACTGACCAGTTGTGGGCTCCTATTTCTTCTGCCATGGGACATTCATATACACATTATCTGTTCAAGATTGCACCTTGCTAGGCTGGGCGGTGGTGGCGCACGCCTTTAATCCCATCACTTGGGAGGCAGAGGCAGGCAGATCTCTGTGAGTTCGAGGACAGCCTGGACTACCAAGTGAGTTCCAGGAAAGGAGCAAAGCTACACAAAGAAACCCTGTCTCGGGGGAAAAAAAAAAAAAGATTGCACCTTGCTTATTGTTTGATGAGGTTATGTGACTTTGAGTTTACTTTTGCAAGCTAGAAATCAAGGGTGAGAAAGAGATTTTCTTAATTGGATTCTACTCTTGTTCTTAAGTTTATTGAAATACAGTGCTGCTATTCAGGAAAAGTACATTGTCTTCATAGAAATACTGTGTCATAGCATCTCTGTCAGTAGTAATAAGTGTGTAAGTTTTTCATTTTCTTTGACAAGCTGCTAACAGTAGTCTTTATATAGCTATCAACAATGATCATTGAATTTATGGATATTGTGCATGTTGATAGCACATGTGATGAAATCACTATTAAAATCACTTTTATATTTTTAAACATGTAGTACTCTTCTAAATGAAAGACTATTGCATGTGTACCACTGTGTACCCAGCACATGGCTGGGAAAGGAAGCACAGAAGTGACAGAAACAGTTGCTTTTGGCTTCCATGGAGTTCCTGGCCTAGTGCATTGGAATGTAACAATTATAACAATAGAAATGTGTTTATGTGTTTTGGATGAGAGAGAATGCGTAAGGATCTGAAGAATAACCAGTGTCCCCATTGCATTGGAGTGGACCACCTGTGTAGAAGCATGCACATAGAATTGAGAACTTATTATCTTATGCCTGAAAACATTTTCTACAGAGTTGATGCAAAGTTTGGAATGTTATCCAGGTTATTTCTTTTTCAGTAGGCAAGGAAATAAGCATACTTTTAATTGGGAAATCTACCAGAAGACTTGTCCATCTATCTGGAAGATAAATCCAGAAAGATTGTACTCAATGTTGTATAGATAAGGAATTGGAGGGGAAACAATTTGAAGGATGTATCTCTAAACAACCAGAGTTTGTAAAAGAAAAAAATGTGAAAACAGGATCAACTTTGCAAGAACTATAAGAGAATCAATAATACAAACAGTAGCCTGGGGAAGAGCAAGTGCAGGGGTAAAATATATGATTTAATGGTTGCAGGACTGGTAAGTGAGAAAATTCAGATGTCATCAAATAAGTCATAAGAGAAACCATTTTCAAAAGGGATGTTAATATTGGGTTGAAAATATTTCCTTTGAGGCCTTACTTAAATGGAAAGATTCTTAATGCTGAGCTAAGGTTTGAGGAAGACCTTGCTAGAAATAAAACCTTAAGAAATGATTATATTCCATGGTTGCTTCTTTTCCTTTCCATAAATAAGATTGAAAAGGAAGGAAACTCTGCTCCATTTTGTTTTCACCTTTGTAACTGGGGCTGGAATTTTAGGGATTCACATATATAAGTGAGGCAATTCTGGCAGAGGATTTTCTTAAGTGATAGGTCATTCTATTCTCATGGATTCCTTTTTGTTTGTATGTAGTTCACAAACACATGCTGTTGACATTTTATAATTTGCTAATAACAGAGAAAGAATTTATCCTTGTGCCTCATGTTTTGGATTTCCAGAGGATATGCTCAGGCAACAATTGTTGCTGTCTTTGCCTTTTCTCATTAGATTCTACAAAACACAGGATTATAAACGTACAATAGATAATGGGTTAGAAATTAAGAAACCTAACAGCAGCAATTAGAGTCTGAATAAAAAGGGGAGCTTGTGTTTAATGACTTTAAAGTAGAAGAGGGGCATAAAAGGTTCTACATCACTATGATGTAGATGTTCCTGTTCCTATCTGTTCCTAGATGTTCCTATGATGTATGTTGTTCCTATTTAGATGTATAGTGTTAGTTTGTCTTGGGGCTTCTCTAATATAAACTGAACACTTAGAATCAATGAATACATGCTAAATGTGCAGATCTGTTTTTATAAACCTTTTCTATCTCACTTCTGGGTCTTTCCATCTTCAAAGTCCTAGGAAACTATTTCTTTCTTGATAACTTATTTGTGGAAAGAAATAAGGTTCTGATAAAATTGTTTTTAAACTATGGCCTTGGCAGGCTTCTTGCTAACTATCTCTTATATCTTAAATTAGCCCATTTCTATAAATCTATACTTTGCCACATGGCTCATGGCTTACCAGTATCTTGCTTCTCATGGTGGCACCTGGCAGTGTCTCCTCAGCTCTCTTTTCTTCTCCCTTATCTCTCATTGCTTCTTAACTTTATACATTATGCCCACACATAATGTTAATTAAAGTCTAGTCCATCAAATGCCAATAAAATATAAAAGCAAGGGGCATAGTTGCAACATCACTCCCACCACTTTCCTATTTAACATTTCCTATGAAAATGTTCAGGCATTCCAAAAATATATTTAGATAATACTGCTGCTTTTTAAAATATATATTTTAATTTTAAATTGAAATATAATTACATCCTTTTCCCCTTCCATTTCCTCTCTCTCATCCCTCCCATACTACCCCACCATTTCAAGTTTATGACCTCTTTACTAGTTAATAAAAACACATGTATTCATTTAATTGTGGTGTGTTCGTGTGTGATGTGATGTGTGTGTGTGTGTGTGTGTGTGTGTGTGTGTGTGTGTGTTGTGTGGTGTGTGTGTGTGTGTGTGTGTGTGTGTGTTTGAATGTAAAGGAGCACATGTGGAGGCCAGAGGACACCTTGCAAGATTTGGTTATATCCTTCTACCATGTGGATTCTGGGTAAGAAACTAAGGTAGTCAGGCCCCTCCCAAAGCGCTCTAACCTACTGAGCCATCTTGTTGGCTCTAGTTTATTGGTCATTAAAAGCAAGAGTTTACTATTGGTATTTTCTGAGCATGCAAAACTTCATTTATTCTGTATTTAATTGTTTACTGAGCAGCTCCTATGTGTCAGATGTTATATTAATTGTTGGTCATTGTGGCCTACAGGGAGAAAAATAGACTGGAAAAACTCTGGATCAAAAATGGGAAAACTAAGTAGGAACCATCTTAAAAGTTATGTGAATGTGATAGCTTGGATTATGGAGTCTCTGTATCTCAGTTAGGGTTTCTATTGCTATGAACAGACACCACGGCCATGGAAACTTACAGAAGAACTCATAATGCTGCACTGTCTATGGGCCAAGTATTCAAACACATGAGGCTATGAGGTCCAATTTTATTCAGTAATGTATACCCTGTGCAACTATATGTTGAAAATATGAAATCTGCCTTTTTGTTTTGATTTTTATAAGGGATTACATTTAAGAGATTGCATAGATATTAGAAGAGACTGAACTTTGGACTTTTAAACAGTGTTGAGACTGTTTTAGACTATGGAGATTTTTTAAGTTGGACTGACTGCATTTCTGCATTTGTTATTACTACAAGCCTATGGAGTGGTCCAGGGAGTGCAATGTGGTGGTTTGAATAGGAAAGGTCCCATAGACTCACGTGTTTGAATATTGTTCTGTAGAGAGTGGCACTATTAGGAGGTGTGGCCTTGTAGGAGTACATTTGGCCTTGTTAGAGGAAGTATGTCACTGTGGGGGTGGGCCTTGATGTCTTACATGCTCAAAGTATACCTAGTATGGCAGTCTCTTGGTACTGCCTGTGGATCATTATGTAGAACGCTCAGCTTCTTCTCCAGCACCATACTTGCCTCATGCCATCATGCTTCTTGCCATGATGATAATAGACTAAATCTCTGAGACTGTAATTTATTCCCAATTAAGTGTTTTCTTTTGTAAGAGAGGTCATGTTCACTTTGTCTCTTCACAACAATGGAAACCCTAACTGAGACATAGAGGAAGGATATAACCAAATCTTGCAAGTTGTCCTCTGGCCTCCACATGTGCTCGTTTTCTCTCTCTCTCTCTCTCTCTCTCTCTCTCTCTCTCTCTCTCTCTCTGTCTCCATACACACACACATACCACAATTAAATGAAGACATATATTTTATTAAAAATTAAATTAAACAAGACAATGACATATACATTTTAATCAAACATTTCTCATCCTTATTCTGTTCTATTCCCACATTTCCTGTATTTTAAATGAATGTGTTACCATTTCTATAAGTACACATGTACATATTGTATCCTGATCTACCTTCCAAATGTTTTTTAAATAAAAACTTGAGTGGCTCCAAATTGATAATAACTCTAGAAGGAAATGAGGACTTTTTAACTGGCTCATTTTTCCTTTCAAATATTTGGTCACAAAAGCCAGTACATTTTTGATTAGATGAAATATGCCCCATGATGCAATATCTAACCTGTACTGAAAACTAAGCTAGCAATTATATAGAAAGAATTGCATGCCCAAGTCATGTGTTCTGCCACTAAGATCACTCAACAAAAGAGCAAGCATGTCTGTCAGACAGGAGCTGACTTTTAGCAGAGAAAGGCCAATTTGTTTTCTTAACAAATGAGAGCAAATGGGAGAAACAAAACAAAACAGCTTTTAAGTGTTCTCGGGCATTTTCCCTGAAGTTCTCATGAGTGATTTAGAAGCCAGGAGAGACTGAATAAATCTGTGAACCTAGAAAAGCCTAGCTTTGATCTTAACAAGGAAAAATCTAATACTCTGCGAAGTTGTGTACTGTGTGACAACAGTTTCTTTTTATGGCAATTCAGTAGACTGGAGAATGGGTAGAACAAGAACATACTCCATGAAACACATTTAAACAAATAAATGGACTTTAAAACGTATGTGATTCCAGGTTTAATATGAAGCCACCTGTTTCAGAACTTTAAAAGCAAGAATGTGTGTGTGTGTGTGTGTGTGTGTGTGTGTGTGTGTGTGTGTGTATGTGTGGTGTTTTTGTCATATTGGAGGTATGTGTGGATATGAGTGTGTTATCCCTTTGGGCAACATTTTGCATTGAATTTGTGTTTAAAACTAAAGAGAAAATACATATACACACACTGTTCCCTACATGTAGTACTTAAGGTACTTCATGATCAATTCACTTCGTATTTGTGTTAAGAGCAAATAATGAGCCAGGAGGCAGTGGCACATGCCATTAATCTTAGCACTTGAGAGCGAGAGCCAGGTGGATCTCTGTGAGTTTGAGGCCAGCATGGTCTACAGAGCGAGATCTGGGACAGGCACCACAACTACACAGAGAAACCCTGTCTCAAAAAAAGAGATAATAATGATAATAAATGTATATCACTATTATTCATGAGATGATCACATGCAAAAGAAATTTTATTACAATTTGTTATTAGATATTATTTAATGTCTCATAATAATATATTACTACTGCACATATTTTTATTTATTTCATTAGCAAGTTATTTGCTTTGGGAAGGAAAGTGTCTAGTTCTGTTTTCAAGATGAGTTTAGTTTTTTAATGACAATCATTATCAGGAGCAAATGTCAAATTTCAGCAATGAACATGCCTATTTTGTACCTCAAGGGAAAGACAGGCTACTAGATGAGATCTAAAAGAATACCTCTTAGCACCAGTTCCTGTTGAAAAGAAAACTCATTAAAAAAGAAACCCTGCCGGGCAGTGGTGACACATGCCTTTAATCCCAGCACTTGGAAGGCAGAGCCAGGTGGATCTCTGTGAGTTCTAGGCCAGCCTGGGCTACCAAGCAAGTTCCAGGAAAGGAACAAAGCTACAGTGAGAAAGCCTGTCTCAAAAAACAAAAAAAGAAAAAGAAAAAAGAAAGAAACCCTCTCTCAAAAAAATATAAAATGTATACATGTGGTTTCACTATTTTTATCCAATGAAGCATAATAAATGTTTAATGGACTGAAAATAAAATAAGACCAGGGGAAGGAAGAGGCTAAGGGGTTGTTTAAGAAAAATTTCTGATGTTCATTTGCAAAGACTGGCTCTCTTCAGTTTGAATTAGTTTGAAAATTACTTGCAGCCGGGCGGTGGTGGCACATGCCTTTAATTCCAGCACTCAGGAGGCACAGGCAGGACCATCTCTGTGAGTTCGAGGCCAGCCTGGAGCTACAGAGTGAGTTCAATGAAAGGCACAAAGCTACACAGAAAAACCCTGTCTCAAAAAACCATAAATAAATAAATAAATAAATAAATAAATAAATAAATAAGAAAATAAAATTACTAGCACAAGCTCTTTAGGTCTTTTTTGAAAAGTTGAATCTGAGGCACACTTAAAATCTAGAGATGTATATCATCATCAAGACACAAAACACTCACATCTAAACGGTAGAATGAAAGCCATTCCTTTCCCCTTTCCCCTGTGACCTGGAGCTAAACTTTTGAGGATTGAGTACAGGGATGGATGGTAGAGCAGGCTACCAAGACATATAGGGGAAGAGAACTTGATCTTGGAATTAATAGATAATGTTGATTCTTGCTGTTCTCATTTTGAGCCTCCCTGGTCTTGAGTCTCACCTCCTTTATTTTTCATTCTTTGCTTTCACCTTGGCCTTCCCTCAAAAGTGCATGAAGCTTTGGCCATCTTTCAGTCTTTCTCACTGTGTTCCGCAGCTGCGCATGCAGGATCATTTGCTCTTCTCCCTAGGACCGAATCACCTAATCTGCAAATGTGCCGAGATAATGTGTGCTGTCCCTGAGCCTACTCTGTACCTTGGAAATTTGCCCCTTTTGGATTGATATAGTGTAAAAACTCATTGTTGGATAAAAGCTGAAAAATACATTGTGTAGTATGTTTGAATCTCTAAAGATACTGGTGACTAGAAATTTGATGAATTAAGACAGCAGACAAATTCATTTCCTTCATCTGTGAGATCAGATCCCAGAATATTTTCCAAATATGTGCATTCTAGGGACTAACAAGGAGAAACAATGAGAATGATTTTAACTAGCACAAAAGAAAAGACAAAGCAGCATATGTTTATGATATGGTACCACAAAATTCTCCTGCCTGTTTGACAACTGTTTATTGGTTCATTGTCTTACATATTTTCACCTGATCAATTAGTAAACTAAGGCAATGATCAGTTTGCTTCAAAAATCAAGAGTGCAATGACTGGAAGCCCCATGACAGGAGGCAAAATTAGGTATTGAGTCACTGAAGGTTTCTTTAGCTTTGCTTTCTTCCATTAGCTTTCATCTTTATCTCCCAAATCATACTCTATCTCTCCAGTTCACCGATTTTGTTCCTTAGTTTAAATTAAGTTTGCAACTTAATTTCATACATAGCTCGTGCAAACTTTCATTGTAAATTTTCTCATAACTGTGGGGTTTTACTTTTCTGGTGCACTGCTTTTCTGTATTTCTCACACTATATTTTTTATTCATTGCATTTACATACAACTTTGGAAAATTTCACAAGTAGTCTTCTCTAAAATTTATTCAGTGTGTCACATAAAAGGTAGGGTTTCTCTATTTCATATTCTTCAATCTCTAAACAATTAGCATTTTATTTTCCTTGTATTTCTTGTTTCCTCCCTTAATTCAAGCAGAATTAAAAGAACTTGGATATGTAACAGTGTAGTTTTCTACAATTTCAGTTCCCTTCTTGATTACAAAGGAACTAAGAGGCATGCAGTTGGCAACAGATAGATGCAGCCCTTGTTCTTTCCTGACCTTTTTTTCATGACACATCAGTTTTAAATACCTTCATTCCACCTGGTCACAGAGATTCTGATTTTGAAGCACTGGCATGGTAATTTGGGCTTTCTTGTTTTTAAAAAGCTCCCTGGGGGAATTTGATATGCACTCCTTATTAAGAAAGAGTGTTCGAATTTTGGAATCAAATTACAAAAGCATTCTAACTATGTTGAAAAATCCAATAGATTTAATTATGATTTTTATTTTGTCCAATACTAAAACTGGATGTTAATTGCTACAAAAGTAGGTAAGGATGCCAATGACAACAGTATATTAATATGATATTAAAGCTTAAAAGTTTCATTGGTAATGAATCATTCAGTGCTTAAAATATGTATACAATATAGAATTAAAATTAATGTTTTGCATTGTGTGAAAAAAGTTGATTGAGACTTCATGTTTAATGTTGTAAATTGAATGCTATCTTTTTTTTGCCTCATAAGCTAAGCATGAAACAGCATTTGCAATTTTTATTTCCTGTTTGATGCATTATTTTTCTCTTATGCTTTATCATTGAAAATTCTTCTTAAGTAGAACATACACTGTAAATATTTCTTCTGGCTACAAAATCTTTTCAAACAAATTCAGTACATTATTTAATGCGGTCTTCTTTTGCAAAGTTAAAAAGAAACTAAAGGCTTTGATTTAGGATTCTGTACAAATGAGATTTAGAAATATCAATTTTAAGTAATTACTCCATTCTTAGGTACAAAATTCTATCTCTTATGTGCAATATGGAAATAATAAAATCCTTATTTCTACAACTGAGCTGTAAAAGTCACCATAGACATCAGCAGGGACATAAATAGCTAAGACCAAAAACATCAATGGAATGATTTGACACAAGAAATCTGAAGTGCTTTTGTTTGTTTGTTTGTTTGTTTGTTTGTTTTTGTTTTTCGAGACAGGGTTTCTCTGTGTAGCTTTGTGCCTTTCCTGTATCTCGCTCTGTAGACCAGGCTGGCCTCGAACTCTGCCTGGCTCTGCCTCCAGAGTGCTGGGATTAAAGGCATGCACCACCACTGCCTGGCTCTGAAGTGGTTTTATTATTATAGGCAACAATAAAAACTCTTTGCAAACAGAAGACTCAGGGTATTTACTTTGCAATGCAACCTTACTGTGCAAAGCTTTGTCTGTGCTAGCACTATTACCCTCTTCTTGGAGACAATGAGAAATATAGAACCCCTGTTCTTTTGCAGACCCAGTGAGTCAGAATCTTCAATATACTAGCTCTAGGAGTTCTTTTTTATTGTTTCAAAATGTATTTGATAATTCATTCATTCATACATAAATTTTTATTTATTTTGGCAATATAAGTATACTGCATTATACAATATCTATTTCTTTGTCTTCCTCCAACTCCTTCTTTGTCACCCCAAAATACCATTCAAATTTGTGTCCTCTTCTACAGTTCTGAATCTTCTATTATTACTGAGTCCAGAACGTTCTTGTATGTTTATTGTGCACCCTGGGCATTTTTAAACCTATGAGTTTTAAAGCTATGAGTAATGTTGAACTCCATGTGGTAGTATAAACATGAAATCTAATCATCCCCTATTAACTGCCTCCATGCTCACTCTTTTAGGTAATGTTTTTTCCCTTCAGGAGTCTCAAACATGCTTGCATGATTCTAGTTGCTTCCAAACCCTGGCGATTTTATTTAACATTTTATATTACTGTCAGGCTTTTCTTTCCTGACTCTTAGTCAAATTTCCCGTTTATCTTCAATAACTTATCTCCTAGATGTCTGGACTTGACCATGTTGAATGCATCAACATAAGTCCATCCTTTCTTAAGTATAAGTTGGTAACACTGAGACTTCTGGAAAATTTTTTTTCAGAGTGGAAGGGTCTCTCTCTCTCTCTCTGTCTGTCTCTCTCTCTCTCTCTCTCTCTCTCTCTCTCTCTCTCTCTCTCCTTTCTTTCTTCCTTCTTTCCTTCCTTTCTTCCTTACTTCTTTTTTAATTTATATTTTTCATCATCAAGGACTCATGTAGCTGAGACTCCCTTGAAATGATTATGCAGTTAAGGATGACTTTATATATTCTGATCTGTATATCTCCACCTCCAAAGTGGTAGATGCTGAGATTACAGGGAAGTGCCACCAGACACAACTAGACACTGACTTGTCTTCAATTGACTTTCCATGAATTGCAAATTCCATAATAAAAATAAGATAGACTGTCTGTCCGCAATATATACTCATGATTACAACTCTGCTTTCACTAACACTTTCATAACAGGAAAACAAAACTCTGTCCTATAGTCCTGATAATGACAATTATCCACAAAGGCCCTTGCATTTTGACATCCTCTTGCTCTCCCTGCACCTCCATGTGTCTAAGTGCTCTAGACATTTATCAACTCCCAATTCCCTTAGAATTCAACTAGATCACATACTAGCTAAAATCTAGGACTTTATACTTTCTTTTACTATTCTTTCATTGGTCCAATGTTACCATAGTGGTGCTGTTTACTGGACTAGCTTCCTTTCATCTCTTTCACTCTTTTGTCATTCTATATTCCTTCCCTTCTTGCATCCTTTTCCCTTTATTCATAGATTTATTCATTCATTGGAGAGATACTGACTGAAACATCTTATGCACCAATATAACATTCTGTGTAATAAGAACGCAGACACCGTTTGACAAGACTGGTATTTGTTACCAAGTAATAGTTACTATTACCTACAGTGGTGATCAGAACAACTGGAAAAGAGTAAAATGTAACTGATGGGTCAGATTAGCTAGTTGCAAAGGAACATGATATGTTTACTAGATCATATATAATAGACAGTCAGGAGTATGATCAAGATAGCTTGTTAATATTGAAAATGGCATACTTTCATTTTTATTGTGCTGTGATAGGACCTTGATATAATTTTTATTGATTTTTGAGGTTATTTAATTGTAATAAGTATGCTACCAAAATTTGTGTATTTATAAGTAAAGAGTAGGAGTTAGAGAGGTGGCTCAGTGGTTTAGAGAACTTACTGCTCTTGTGCAGACCCAGGTTCTGTTCTACAGGGATCTGATACACTGCTCTAGCATTTGCAGGCACATTCACTTATGTGGTGCACATAAACTCATGCAAACAAATACACACATATATAAAAATATGAATAAATGAAAATTTTAAAAAGTGAAAGTAATGAAATAGTTTGACACTGATGAAGAATGAAGTTCTTATAGAGAGATGATTAAGTTTAAAATCAATTTTAATTAATTTGCTTTGTAGATATGTATAAATGTATATTATGAAGCTGGTATTGCATGAACAAGTAAAGGGGTATATGAATATTAAATCATCTGAATCATATGTGTGAGCAAGAATAATCTGAATACTGTTAGTGTATTGCCAGTAACACAAGGATTTGGGAGCCATTTAGATTTTAATATGAAAGTATTTCAAATTCTTACATTGTATTTCCAGATTTGGCAATGTGTTACTTTCCTTAAAAATTCTATATTATCTTTTAAAATAGGTTCATAGAAAAGGAATGTAATTTTTATTTTTAATGGTAAAAATCACTCTCATTTTATGCAAATTTGATTGTAATTATTTCTTTCTTTATGGAACAATTTTCTGATACTTTTAAATTTTCATTTAGGATAAATGTAGAATATATGAAATCTTGACACCACCAATGAGTCATAAAGCTGTTCTGGTAGCTGTAGATTATTCTCAGATTTATTACTGTACATTAGAGGTTTCTTGATGTGTTGCCCCTGAAAGCAGTTAATTTTCAGTTTTATGTGGCTTTACAATGCAAATAGATTGGTGCAAACAGAATTGGAAATAAATGTCTTCAATATAGTAATTACTTTTATTTTAAAAGCTCTAGAATGTTTTAAGAAACACTGTAGCTAAAGTGTGTTTGTCCTTTTTCACCTTTGTATTGACAACCAACTAAGAAACCCAAATACTTGGTTCATGTTTCAATTTTACAACCCTTTGTAGACTACTAAACACAGAACATCCTTGTGGGGACAAGAAATCGAATCTGATCTTGAGAAAGTTTCCAACTAATTGATTTGTAGGACATGATAACATCCTCTGGCTGACAAGCTTACAAAACCAAACCTGGGGCTGAGCTGAGAGGGACTGTTTTTTTTACTGTCATGAAAGGTTTCTTTTGGTCTTATATCCTTTGGATGTGGGGACATCAAGTTCATGGAACAGCTTTCACTGTGAGCTCTTCTATTTCTTCCTCTCTCAGGGTAACTGCACATGGCAGCATGTTTGTTTAAACTTTTTTTTTTTCAAACTAAAGGACTTTGGGATTTCATTTTTGTTTTGTCTTTTTGTTGACTTACAGGAACTCCAGGATGGCATTGGACAGAGGCAACCTGTTGTCAAAACATTGAATGCAACCGGGGAAGAAATAATTCAACAGTCTTCAAAAACAGATGCCAATATTCTACAGGAAAAATTAGGAAGCTTGAGTCTGCGGTGGCACGAGATCTGCCAACAGCTGGCTGAGAGGAAAAAGAGGTAGGGAGACAGAGCTCTTTGAGCAGAGCTATTTAAACTGTCCTTTCAAAAAGACTTCATTTCACAAAGGATTATAATCTGGGTGTAAGGTACTAATGTCAAGAAATCCATCAAATTAATCAATAGCAGCAAATATATGCTTTTGTCTTTTTCTTTGGTACTAAAACACATACTTGTTGCTCTCTAGTAGTTTTCAGTTGTCTTAGACTTCCAAGTTTGTGTCAAAAAATCACACAGCATTGCCTAATGTGGATATCTTCATTGTATTCCAACTTTAGCATGCTGAATCTCAAGTATTTTTTTTCTCCAAAAAAAAAAACAAAGAAAAAAGGCAATTATTATAAATAATTGTTTTGTAGGAAAGATACACGGTTGATAAGACTTTAATAGCAATGCATAGGAACTTTACTGTAAAAACATAATTGTATTATTTAATTTTAGTTCAACTACATTTGATACTACATTCTTGAAAAATTACTTAGGTTAAAAATGTTCAAATTTAAATGTAAAAAGAAAACTAAAATATACAAAAAAAGTTGTTGCATTTAGTCACCACTGAACTTTGCATTAGAATGTTTTGAATACACTGGAAGCAAAATGCATGCTGTTGGAATTGAAGTACACAGAAACTTCATAAATTAGATTTGGAATTATGCTTACAATTATGGATGATAGTGCCTCTTGTTACATAAAAGAGGACTTGGCCTTTATTTAACAAATAAGGCTATTATGATAAATGGTGAAAATGCAATTCTATGGTTTAATTACTACAACCTACACATGATCTGCATATTATACAGACATATTTAAAAATACAGACATATGAGTTTTCATGAATACATAATGTATACACATAAACCTTTCTAAAGTTAAAGAATAATATAATTATCTCAATATATTTTTTCATTAATCTTGAGTTTAAAATATTTTTATCATATTGAAATAAAGTAAGAATCCAAAATTTATTGATAAACAAGTTCCTTGTGAAATTCTACCCTTTTTTTTCTCTGATTGAATTCTGGTATTAATCATACAAGCACTTAGAGGACAACTTGTAGTACTCTGTTCTCTTATTCCACCATGTAGGACCCAGGGATTGAACTCAGATTGTTGGTCTTAGCAGCAGGAGCCTTTACCTGCTGAGCCATCTTGCCATGCATGCCTCATTAATTTTTTTTAAATGATCAAACTTACTTTTATTGGTAGAATTAATTATTTTTTTTTTACATTTTTTTAATTTTATGCATAAAGTACTGTGTTTACATTATTTTCACCCCAGCTTTATTTTTTTAGATAAATACTTGACTATATAGTGTTTGGATAAAATTTTCTGATGTTTGTTAACCTCAATTATTAAAATCTTGTATGTTTTGAATTCTAAATAGAAGTTATAATTTATAAGTACTTATTGGAGCATTATATTTGTTCACCAAATAGCTCTGATATTTTATATTCATCTAATTTTGTAGAACTACTTTGTTCCAACTCTGTTGTAAAATATCCAAATTGTAGGTTAATCACAGCTATGGGTGTGGCTAGAATTGATTAGAAATGTTCTCTTATTTAAATATTTTGACCTATATTAAATACTGTACTTTTGTGCTTTCCAAAGTCAAGTTTAGCTTCCTTAAGTTTTTAAAAGCTTGGATTTTATACTTGTCTATTTCATATTACATGTTTTTAAAATAAATATTTCATGTTCAGATATCAACTCAGATCAGTTTTGTGGAAGAGATCCTTGAAAGTGTTATATCAGTTAAGTTTTGTAAAATGTAGATATGTTTCAAACTATATGTGACAGGTTCTTCCAGTTCGTTCACTACTATTTTAAAATATGTAGCAGCAAATGTAGAAATAAAGTAATATTTCAACAATCATATGTTAACATCAAATTTAAAAGGACTATAATCGTGAAACATTGTTAATCAATAGCCTATTTTTAGAACAACACCAATGGAAGTCAACAGGAAACAATTTATTTATAGCATAGAAGCAAAAGAAGATGCCTATGCTATATTATGATGGGATTTTTATTTGTAATGGTCTTTAAATTGGAAATACTGGACATTCCTTCATCTGGGATGCATATGAAGGAAGTAATTTCAAACATAAATATGCACAACTATTTTAAACCTTACTGTTATATAACTTTGGGCTTTTCTCTTTGATAGCATAACATATCTGAAATAATTAGAGGGAAATTCTCAGAAATATTTAAATAGAGGTTGACATCTATTTACTTAAAATGAAGTACAAAATGTAATCTATCAGTTATGGTGCAATTACCATGGAAATTTCTCTGTTTCATAAGTCATGTTATCAGAGGAGCCTGGTACTATCTATAGGTTTAAGAATGATAGTTATGACTTTAATGGTGTTGTAGACACCAAAATAATCTTTATAAACAGTACGATGCAAGTTAAAATGTGCTTGCTCTGAAAGGAACTTACAGGTAAAGCAAAGAAAGCCTTTATGTGTAGGATTTTTTTTTAAATTCTGTTCTGTGAATAGAACTCAAGAGATATGACAATCTTGAATAAAGAAACATACCTCTTTGTTTTCACTAATGTCAAAATAGAACTGAGCATATCTTTATATCCTGAATGTTGGCAAAAATAACAAACCAAAATAAAATGCACACCAATGCTAACACTGTGAAATTATAGATATTTTCATATGTCATGAATTACTATCTACTATCTCCAGATATTTCACATGAATATCTTTATTTTTTCTTTCTATTAGTTTAGCTTCAAAATTTCTGTAGCATAGCATGATAATTTGGTAATTATATATAGTTTATAAGCTACAAATTGGCATGTTAACATTTCTAGCTCCTTAAACACTGTACAATTTTGGGTTTGCATGTAGTAATTACATATATGTAGAGTGTACAGTGTGATACTTCATTACACATTACACATATATTGAACAGAAGGTAACTTGTAACCATTACATTATCTTTAGCAGTTTAAAGCTTCTCTTTTCTAGCTGTTCATAAAATATCTAATGGTGTTTCATTATAAACTGTAGTCTCTCTTCCATGCTTAAGAATGTGAGAAAGTATTCTATCTAGCTTTATTTTATATCTTATCACTTAATATACTCATAATAAGGTCATTCATTGTATCACAAAGTTTTGTAATTGTTTTACAACTTTTTTTAATGTAATTGGATTCTTGGTGTATTTTCTAGTGTTGACTTAGTGTTAAGAATCATGGATTTAACCAAATTGCCAAGGGGATCTTCTCTCTATGTGCTCAGGATCATAATTTATTCCAATGTCGTCATTTTTACATATAGGTACATCCTCATAAAATCCTTTTCTTCTGAAAATTTCAGGAGATGTACATGTCAAGGGAATGTGGGAAACCAAGCTTCAGGGAGTGGATTGCTGGCAGATTCATGAAGAGTATTTTATTTAGGATAATGTCATCTGATACAAGACTGACCAAGAGGGAAGCAAGGTCATAGGGAATGGAAAAGGAATTCTTAACCTTAAATTGAGTAATCCCTGGATTATATAACCTTTAGCACTAAAATTTGTCATATGGAATTATATTTCATTCTCGTTTCAGATAGATGATATAACTCCCCTTATTTCACACACTTATTATACTACCTTTTACTGAGGAATAATTTTTCTTAATTTAAAATATGCTTAGTTAATACTTACTGGAATTTGTCCTTTTCCCAATTTCTTTCCCTTCCTTCTTCCCTTCCCTCCATTCCTTCCTTCTTTTCTTTCTTTACTGCTTTTTATTTTATTGTGTATATGTGCATAATGTGTGTGCATGTACCTGCCAAGTTGAATTTTCTTTGTTTCCTTACTTTGCAAATATAAGCCTCATAGGATACTGAATACTATATACTATATACTATAACATTTTTCATGATGTATAATATGAAATTGTGTCAACCCTTGATTAAGGTGATGACTGTCAAAAATGTTTTCAAGTTACATGTATTTTTAAGTAGTAAGTCATATATTAGCATTTTATCTGTTAGACTCATAAAATAACAAGTTTCCTAACTTTGACCAGATATTGTGTTTACAAATCATTTTATTCTGCTTTTATAAATATTTACCTTTTTCTGCCTTAGATGATGCCAATGTGTACTCAAAGATTCTTTTATCATTTTATTCAATGTTCTAATAAATTACATCAATTTTTCTTGATTAGTGAAAGCTACTTTCTGGCTCCATGCTTGAAAATACCAAGCTCTTTGGAGTTACCTTTATTCTTGTTTGGAATTAACCATTTCCTATGCTCTCCTCATTTTCTTTAGAGGAAAGCATATGCAGAAACTGGCAGGGGAGCAGTAGCCCTCTTAAAGGAATATTGACTCTTTCTGGCAAACAGTCCCAGGATAAATATATGTTTAAGCATTACTTTTGCAATGATCTCTTTCATAGTACACAGAATTTTAAAGTTAGACTTGGCATATTCAATAGCCCTTACAGTGTAAGGCTGATTGTTTGATCAGTGGTTACTATTTATGTAGACCTCTCTACTGGGAGAATTTACCTGTATATGATCTATACTACTTTTCCCAAGAAAATTGACAATACAAACAAGATAATGGGAACCATTCTTAAACGTACTGAGGGAAATAAATTGTTGTTTAAAGACCTTAGTTCACCATTTCCCTGCAAATGGACGTTGTTAATTAGCAATGAGCTTTACCTAATTCATTAAAGTCAGCCTAGTAGGAACTCTTCTTGAAAATCTCCATCAGCAGTTCATATTTTTCTATATATTCTTTTGTAATAGAACTATTTTCTCTTAAGAGTTTCTAATTAGTTGAGTTTCTAATTAGTTCACTTAGTTGAGGCAGGACCAAGCCCCTCACCCATGCATCAAGACAAAGCAAGGTGTCCCAGAAAGCCAGCTCATGCACCAGGAATAGATTCTGATATCACTTTCAGGGGCCCCTCAAACAGACCAAGCTACACAACTGTATTCAGTATGCAGAGGGTCTAGTCCAGTCCCATTCAGGTTCCACAGCTGTAGGTCTAAAGTTTGTGAGTTCCTATGAGCTTGGTTCAGTTGTTTCTGTAGATTTCCCCCATCATGATCTTGACCACCATGCTCATATAATCCCTCTTCCCTCTCTTCAGCTGGACTCCCAGATTTCAGCCTGATGCTTGGTTGTGGATCTCTCTCTGCATCCAATTTCATTAGTTACTGGATGAAGGCTCATAATGACAGTTAGGGTATTCACCAATCTGATTACCAGGGGTAGGCCAGTAGAGGCACTCTCTCCATCACTGCTAGTAGTCTAATCTGGGGTCGATTTTGTGGACTCCTGGGAATTTCCCTAGCACCCCTTACCCCATAGTGTCTCCTTCATCAAGATACCTCTTTCATTGTTCTCCCACTTTTTCCCTTCTCCAGCTTGAACATCCAGTTCCCTCATGGTCTTATATCCCATCCCATCCCCTCTATTGCCCTTCCTCATCCCCAGTTTACAACATCATCTGTAGCAGGAATCTTAACAGGACTTATTAATAAAATCAAACCTGAGCAAGGTATTGGGGTGAACTCTGGAAGATCAGAGAGACAGAACAGGCCACAGCTACCTCTACTCCACAGTTCCTCAGCTGATCCTGTTTCCTCAGACTGAAAACTTATGTGTCCTCATCCCAATGGCTCTCAGCTGAACTGCTGCTCGAAAGCCTAAAAGCTTAACCAGCCAAATGCTTCTAGTTCATGGTCTTCACGCCTTATACATCTTTCTGTTTTTGCCATCACTCCCTGAGATTAAAGGCTCACTTTTTGGAATTAAAGGCATGTGTCACCATGCCTGGCTGTTTCCAGTGTGGCCTTGAACTCACAGAGGTCCAGAGGTATTTCTGTCTCTTGAATGCTAGGATTAAATGTGTGAGTACCACTGCCAAACCTCTCTGCTTAATATTGTGGCATTTCTGTTCTCTGACCCCAGATAAGTTTACTTTGGTGCACAATATTTTGGGGAACACAATACCACCACAAACATCCCTTTTGACTAATAGAAGTTTCAGACCTTCTAGTCAAAGTGTTATTTATTATCTACTCCAAGAATTACCTGTAAGTTGCAAAAAAAAATGCAAAATATAACAAACTACAGTACTTTCATGGAGTTTCTAGGAGATGCATGTGTATGTAAATGTTTAAAAATGATTACTTTTGGAAAGCAAGTATCATCTTCATTTTACCATATCTGTTCCACTTCCCTCCTATTCAGTATTTGTTTTCCCATAAACAGTTCTTTAACTTAGCTATAATTCAGACCCTTGTTTGATGGTGCTGATGACAATGATGGAGGGAGACAGGGTAATAACATGTGATATTGTCAGGCATGTTGTGTTATAGCTCATATAGCAATAAATGTGAGCTAGATAGATTGTATTTATTTTTAATTTCACAGAGGTCAACTGGTAAAACAAACTGTGAAATTCCTTGACCAAGACTACAAATCTAACAATATGTTTGAACCAAAATGCCTGTCTTAGTTAACTTTTCTATTGCTGTGACACCATGTCCACAGCAACTCTTATAAAGGAAAACATTACAGTTCAGACCTTCAGTCTATTATCATCAAGGCAGAGGGCATGGCAGCATCCAGGCAGACATAGTGCTGGAGGAGCTGCTACATGTTGATATCAGGCAACAGGAAGTAAATTGTTACACTGAGTGGCATCTTGAGCATAGGAGACATCCAAGCCCATCCCCAAAGTGACATCACTTCCTTCAACAAGGTCATATATACTCCAACAAAGCTATGCCTCCTAATAGTTCCACTCCCTTTAGGGGCCATTTTCTTTCAAACCACCACATTCTACTCCCTGGCCCCCAAAGGCTTGAAGCCATATCACAATGCAAAAAATGCATTCAATCCAACTGCAAAAGTCCCTGTAGTCTATAACAGTCTCAAACTTGTTTCAAAGTTGAAAGTCTATTCTGAGACTCATGACAATCTCTTAACTGTAATTCCCCTGTAACATCAAAATTCAGCACAGAATATACATTACTATTTCAAAATGTAGGGAAGGGAGCATAGTGAGGAAATACTGGACCAAAGCAAGACCAAAAACCATCTGGGCAAACTACAAATTCTGCATCTCCATGACTGATGTTAAAATGCTCTTCAGATCTCCAGCTCCTTCCAGCTTTGTTGACTGCCACATACTTCTTTCTCTTGGGCTGGTTGGCCTATCTGTTAGAAGCTCTCCTAGGCAGGTATCCCATTGCTCTGGCATCTCTAACATCTTGGTTCTCCAAGGCAACCCAGGCTTCAACTTAACATCTTCATTCCATGGTCTCTCTAGGATCCCTACAGGGACACACCTGATACATGCCTGGCCTGAACAACTTTCCTTAGATGCAGAAGCACATTCCATAGACCCTTTCTTCTATCCTTAACTCAAAAACCACTTAGCCAAAGCTGCCAAGTTATACTGGTTTCTGGTACTTGAACATGACTCCCTCATTCAATTACATCTTCAACTTTCTGTTTTCAATAATTTCCTTTACTACATAAGCTTGGTGGTCCTTAAACTTGTGCTGTAGTCCAAGGTGGCCTCAAACTCAGAAATCTGCCAGCCTTTGCCTTGCAAGTGTTGCATTTTAGGTGTACACTACCACACCTGGCTCTAAGCTTTTCTTTAATTCCTTTTCACACATTGGATGTTTAGCTGGGTGGGATCTTGCAAGGAGGTCATTACCCCCTCTATTCAATTTCTTTATCCATTTATCTCCCTTAACACAGGATTTATCTCTGTTCCACTCCTTTCTTCAATCTGTAAATTTTGTATTTTTATTTGCTCAGCTTGCATCTTTTCATTAAAATATTCATTAGCATTACCACTAGTAACCACACAACACAGTCTATACTATGCTGTTTTGAGATTTCCTCTGCCAATGGAATTAATTCAAAACTCTTAAATTTAGCTTCAAACTTTTCTGACAAGGGCAAAAAAGCATCCACATTCCTCACAAAATATCATAAGGCCAGGCTCTAGGCAACATACTAAAATTCTTTCCCTCTGAAATCTTAAGGAAAGCCCCCATAGTTCATCAAATCACACTCAGCACCACTGTCTTGCATGCTTCTATTAGTATGTCCCTTTAAGCAGTACTTAAAGCATCCCACTGCTTTCCTAACCTGAAATACCAAAGTCCGAATTCCTCCAAGCAAAATTATGGTGAGGCTTTAGTTGGGGTTTCTATTATTGTGAAGAAACACCATGACCATTGCAACTCTTATAATGGAAAACATTTCATTGAGGTAGTGGCTTACAATTCAGAGGTTCAATTATCATCGTGGTGGGTATCACAGTAGCATGCAGGGAAACATGGTGCTGAAGAAGGAGTTGTTACATGTTGACATCAGGAAACAAGAAGCAGACTATGACACTGGGTAGTGTCTTGAACATAGGAGACCCCAAAGCCTGCCCTCAAAATGATGTGCTTCCTCCAATGATGCCATACCTACTCCAACAAGGCCATACCTCCTAATAGTGCTACTACTCTCTTTGGGGGTCATTTTACTTCAAACCACCATAATGCCTATCAAAATCCACAGTCCTTAATCTAGATTCAATTTTGCATTACCTTTCTCTGTTTCAGCCTGCTGTATGAGCATCAGTTGCTGCCTTTTAACTTTCTATTTTCTTTTGCTTGCCACATTTAGTGCAAGGGAGCTAAACATGAACTTAGCTTTCCAGTTATGTTGGCCATCACTTTCACTAACTCATCGTATTGTATGCATTCCTTCAACATTTACAAATCCATTTTCTTTGCTTGAAATTCCTTTCCTTTATTGTATGTTTTCTGATAAATCCAAGCCATCCCTCAAGACACAATTGTTATATAACTGTGATATCTTCCCAAGTAGAAAAAAATGTATTTCATCTACAGTTCCTTTTGTTCTTTTAGTATACTATTTTATGCATTCATTGTATTTGACACCTATTGAGAACAAGTTAGTATTTTGTTCTTAGCTATATAACTCATAATACTAAGACAAAAGTTGATACATTGTAAACATCCAATAAATATTTCCTTAATTCAAATAGTGAGAATTTGCATTCCCATTCAAATTAAACTGAACATTTAAACCTTTACATGGGACATTGTTACATAGGTTAGAATAGATCTTCAGAACTAAGTGCTAGAATTGGATTTTCTCCTTTCTAATTTCAAAGCATTGAAATGAATTCAGTTAATAATTTCTAGGTGCTCTCCAGAATATAGTACACTTAGAGGACAAGTAAATGTAGTATCTATTGCTTACAGCAAAATTTGGCACTGTAGTTAAAAAAAAAGTTGTACATTTATTTATATCATCTTTACTATACTCTCACCAACACACTTTGGAGGAAATAACTTATATTAACTCTAAAAAATGTTATTTCATACTTATCTAGCCTATAGCCAGATGAGTTTTTATATTAAATCTGTTATGAAGAGCTATTTTTGGAGTGATCAGTTAGATCTTAGAGTTATTATCCGTAGGTGTCCTTGGAAAATCTGGTCTCTTCCCATCTGTTTTCTGATGACACTTGAAAAGCTTTCAAGGACATTCATAATTCTTCATCAGAAGACTTTAAAAAATTAGCCACATAGTTAATCCTTTTATGACATATTTTATTTTTGCAACTTGGCAGGCTAGAGCCAAACAGACCAAGTAGAACCAAACATGCTGTTGTATTGACTGATACTGAAAGTGTCTCATGGATAACTTCTATAATGTTTACTCATCAAGTTATGCTAAGTTCTTCATTCTTCATTTAGAAACACTGCCAATCTGATTTTGAACTAAATGGAAGAGTAGAACAGATGCTTTTTCAAGGATGTTTACTAACCTTTCCAGTATTATGTGCTATTGGTGAAATTATTAAGACCACTCCACGTAGTTAAAAGGGAGGGTTTTTTTTTTGTGGGGTAACCTACAAGTGAAGGGATAGGTAACAGGGTCTGGGAAAGGTGTGGTGCACTCCAGCAATGTTCTCTGGAGAACTCTGCGTGGTCTACCTTCAGCGTCCATCCAGGGTCCAGGAACCAAGAGAGCTCACGCATCCAGATCTCGGGTCTTCAGTATCCTCTCTCAGCCCTGCCTTGTAGGCGTGACCATTACCAAAGCCTCAATGGGGGTTGAAAGTTCCAGGTCAAATCTGGAATGGCTACCCACTACATCTCCCCCTTTTGTCTAAATAAGGAAGTTCTAACCTAATACAAGACTATATAAAAAGGAATGGTTATCAAATATCTTCCGGGAGTAATGAGGGATAATGACCTAGATAAGATGGAACTACAATCAATGCAAACAATATCAAGCAAGGAACACATACTAAAATCCAGAGAAGTCTAGAGCATGGGTAAATGGCATGTTACAAAGATCATTGCAAAAGGTTTCCTATACTAAAGAACCTGAATCTAATACTTAATATGTTCTATCTAACATATTATATACTAAGTTGTAACTATAACTGCTAGTCTTCAATCTCTTCAAAAACCTGAGAAGGAATATAATGGTACCTGAGAAATGGAAGATGGATGCAAGCAACTTTTGGGAATGTTGCAAGAGTAGACAGAGACAGCTAGCAGCCTGGACAGTCACCAATGTTTTTCAGCATTGTTGGTGCATTCAAATTGGCTACAAGCCTAGAGTATCTGACAGACCATTTTCAGAAGCAAGGATTCTGAAAGACCATCTTACCCTGTCTTGGCAGAGTTCAGAAGTCACTTTTCTTTGCATCCTGCTTGTCCAGAAGGATAGCACTCATATTGTCAGCATTTGAGGCAAGGGCAGTTCTTTGCCCAATAGGCCATTTTGTGCCAAGAAAAGAAACTTACAAATGGAAATGTCTTTTGTTTGTTTTTTTGGTTTTGTTTTGTTTTGTTTTTTTGAGACTTGTTAAAATGGCTACTTTATTAATTTCTTAAGATTTGGAATAAGAGTAGATAATACAGAAATCTGAAATTATCTTACATTCTGTCTCTTTCTGTTGTCTAAATGCAAAGTTACTTTTAAAAAAATCTGAAATAAAAATTACACATGGATAAGTATAGGAGGGTATATGGCAACAAAAGATGTATAAAAATTTCAAGCAGTTTAACTTTAATCTAGAAAAATTGCTGATCATAACCAAATTATACTTGAGTAAAAGACCATTTGCATATTCTAAGAAATAAGAAAAAATATAACATGTACAAATGCCTTTCCCCAAATGGACTTCTGCCAAACTATTTGCACAGTCAACATAATTAAGTTAGATAAATTCTTAGTACTGAATGTAAATTAAAATACCTCCTACCCAAATCTGTGGCATATGATGAAAGCAGTCCTAAGAAGAAATATTATAACACTAAATATATATTTAAAAAATCAGAGATATATCAAATACATAACTTAATAATGTACCTTAGGGCCTTGTAAAAAACAAGAATAAATCATTTTAAAAGACAGAGTTAAAGAGATGGCTCAGTTGTTAAAAGCACTTGTTACTCTTGCAGAGGTACCAGGGTTGGTTCCCAGTAGTTAATGACCATCTGTAACTCTAGTCACAGAGGAACAAAAGCCCTCTTCTGGCCCTTTCAGGTACTGAGTGCATGTGGTGAACAAAGAGACAAAATACCCTTACACATGAAATAAAATTAAATCAATCTTTTAAAAATACTAGTAAATGTATTAAAACAGTTAAGATTAGAGCAGAACAGTGTGAGGTATGGTTTACTGCTTTTGTAGTAGTTAATCAACAAGGTACAATAGATCTTCAAACATCACAGGTTACTGCCATTGTGCTTGATTACCCTCCAGAAATTGATAGAAATACCTTGTGGCCAAATATTTCAGACAATTAAGTCACAAAACACAGAGAAATCAAGCTGGTAGTGAACTAGAAGCTTCATCTGTACTGGATAGATTTTTTTTTCTACTGGAAGGTACTATGCACACCACCATGGGAGTAATCAATACTCTTACCAAACTCTGAGCACTTCATTGCAATCCCAAGTAGACTGGAAAGATACTACTACATGCAATGATGGGATGAATGCTATGGGCATTACCAAATTTCTGACTGGATTTGGGGCCTGCACCACAAGATGAAACTCATGTCTGTCATTATCCAGGCAGGATCCTGTGACTAGAAAGTTCAGAGGCCCTCTGTAGAAATAGACATAGGATTAAATTGCCATCCATCTTTATATGCATAGATTCTAGCATTTCTCAACTCTTCTGAGAGAAGCTTCTTTTTACAGTACAGAGTGATTAACATAGAGACCCACAAATTAGCCAAAACACATTGACTAAAAGATTATAGAGTACCCAGCCACAATTGGATATCCCTTAGCTGGACACTCCTCTGTCACATTTTGTCAGCAGCCCTGCATCACTGTATTACCATTGTGGATTTTGAAGAGAACATTCCTTAATAAAGGCTGGGAATAACATTTTTTTCTTTTCCTTTTTTTTTTTAAATTGAAAATAGATTCTTCACTCATGCAACGTACCCCCACCACAGTTTCCTTCTCATCCTTCCACGCCTCTCAGTTCCCCTGAACTTCCCCTCTTCCCCAGCTCACTCCTCCTTCTTTTTCTCTTTAGAAAAGAGCAGGTCTCCAAGAGATGACCACCAGGTAGGCCAAAAAAAGATGGAGTAGGACGTAGCAAAAGCACTCATATCAAGGCTGGACAAGGCAACCCTCTGAGGGGAAAAGGAGTCCCAAGAGCAGACTTAAGATTCAGAGATACACCTGCTCCAACTCTTAGGAGTCTTACAAGAACATCAAGCTAGCAGCAATAACATGTATGTAGAGAACCTCATGCAGACCCATGCAGACCCTATGCTTGCCATATTAGTCTCTGGGAGCCTATATGAGCCCTGCTTAGTTAATTCAGTAGGCTGTGTGCTCCTGCTGTCCTCTATCCCCTCACTTCTACAGTCTTCCCCCTCCCCTCTTCTCTGAGTGGAGGGGCATGATGGAGACCTTCAGTTGAGACACTTTCTCTACAAAATGTCTAGCTGTGAGTCTTGGAATATGCTCCCACCTGCTGCCAGAGGAAGCCACTCTGGTGGTGACTGGATAAGGCCAGAATATATAAGTATAGCAGAATATCATTAGAAATCATTTCCTTGATACTTTTAAGTCCCCAAACACTGACAATTCCTGTTCTACAAACAAAAAAATTAAAAAAAAATTATTGTAAGTGATAGAATAATTCTCTTGTATAATGAAAATCTTAGAGATTACATAGAGGGATTTTTTGTTTATATTTTATTTTTTAGTGTGTGTGTGTGTGTGTGTGTGTGTGTGTGTGTGTGTGTGTGTGTGTGTGAAGATGCCTCTAGATTTCAGAAGAGGTTGTTGATTCCCTGAAGCTGCAGGTATACTTGGTAGCATCTGATCTGACCTGGTTGATGGGATTCTGAGAACCAGACTCTGGTTCTCATCATGAGCAGCAAATCCGCTTAACTGCTGAGTTACCTCTCAAGCCTCTTAAGAGATAATGTTACCAAATTATATTTTGTTTAATTCTTTTATGAAAGCAACCATATTAAGAGTTTTACAGGTATTTCTCCATTTAACAAGAACTTACTCTTGCAGGGCTTTCATCTCTATCACCTCATCTGAATTTGTGAAATATTAACTAAAAAATCACAATATTATATTATATATTAATTATTATATAATAATATATCATATTAATTTTATAAACTATAATATTGTACCTCAAAAACAGATTAAGATATCTAACTAAGGTTAGCAACATTAGCCACAGTTTAGTGGCATGTATAACTAACAATCAGTGACTCTGATCCATGTCTGTGATTTTCCATTTTAGTTGCATATGACCATGTCTACCTGTGTGAAAAATAAACTAATAATTATGACACAGGCGAGATAAAATAATGAGTATTCACATACTGATTTAGACCCTTCATCTGCCAGTTGAAAAATATCAAGTCTATGTCTTCTTAGGCTTGTCCTTCTAGAGTTTAAGGAGAATTCTGGCTGTGGTGATATATTTATGAATTTTTTTCTGATGAAAAACTTGAAGACTAAACAAGGAAACAAGACTGGAGATGAGCAAGTGAAAGGAAAGGAAAGAAAATACAGAGGTATAGGTTATTGTCACAAAAAGTATAACAGAATGTAACAGTATGTGAATATAGGTAATAGTTGTGGAGAATTTTAGAAAGGGAAGAATCCTGAAGCATAAACAACTTGCCATTACTGTCTTTCAGTGTTAAAAAATACAAATTAAAATCAGAGTTTTTAAAATAATGACTATAATTGTTTTCATTGCTAGATTAATATTTTTGTTGTTGGTGGTGGTGGAATAACTATGCAGGTTACATGAGGTACAGAACCTAACTAGGGTTACATGTAAGAAGCAGATTCTAACTTTACAATTATTTTTTTAATGGTCAGAGTCTTTTAATAACAAAACATCTGTTTCACTTACTGATTTCTTTGTTGTGTCCATGCCAACTAACCTTTACACTAGACAGAAGAAAATAAGAGTAATTTGAATAGAAAATTAACAAATTAAGTAAACCTGTCAACTAAATGCTGTGTAAAAATCGCCTATGTTCCCACTTGTGTTGATTACATATGAAACTAAATAACATAGTACTTTGACATTTATGTTTTTATTTTACCATTGTGTTCCCTCTGGGTACTGTAAACAAAAGGTGAAAGTCCTGTCTTTAATATGACTGCTGAGCAAACATTACTTGATATCAACTAAACTTTGTTTAATTTTAAGTAATATTGGCATAGAAACCACTGTTTTATTTATGTATTTTAACAAAGAAGACATAGTATTAACTGTATAGTATAGAAAAACAAATCCCGCAGAGCTCATACTGACAACTTGTTAAAACTTTAAAATAAACAGCCCAGGGAGCAAAAAGGGGAAAGGGAATCTGGAGCTGTTTCAGTATATTATTTTAAATGTCAAAATTTCAAGAGCAAATGCATAAAACAGCCAAAGAGAGGGGGAAACTATGAACCATTATTTGAAGAACAAATAAACAAAAGAGATTGTTTCTGAATTGACTAAGGTGTTAAACCTAATAGAAGAGAATCAGCATGAGCTGGCTGTTTAGAACCTTGGGCTTACACAGGGACACTTTGCTCAGTCTGGAAGGAGGGGAATGGACCTGCCTGTACTGATTCTACCAGGTTTAAATGAATCCCCAGGGGAGTCTTGGCCCTGGAGGAGATGGGAATGGAGGGGAGCAGATGGGGGAAAGGTGGGGGTGGGGGCGGGAGGGGAGAGGACAGGGGAACCCATGGCTGATGTGTAAAATTACAACACAAATACATTAATAATAATAATAATAATAATAATAATAATAATAATAAAAGAAAAAAAGAGAATCTAATTATCCTACTAACAAATACCATCACATGAGGAAAGGCAGTTATGTGTAAAGCAAAATAGTATAATGTTAATAACATCAAATCAGAGACCACACAGATCTTTTGGAATTGAAAAGCATAATTTAAATAAATTCTTCTATGAGTTTAAGGGCAGACTTGACAGATGAAAGAATCAATAAACATTATCTATAGAAATTATCAAATCTTTTGTTTTTTATTTTGATTATTAAGCAATTGTCTATTCATTTTATATACCAACCACAGACACCCCCCTCTTCCCTCCTCCTGTTCCCCAACCTTCCCCCCAACCCAGTCCCCCATTCCTACATCCTCCAATGCAAGTTCTCCCATGGGGAGACAGCAGAGCCTGGTATATTCAGTTGAGGCAGGTCCAAGCCCCTCCTCCCTGCTCCAAGGCTGCTCAAGGTTTCCCACCACAGGCAATGGGCTCCAAAATGCCCACTCATGCACCAGGGATGGATCCTGATCCCACTGCCTTGGGGCACCCTAAACAGTTCAAACTAAACAATTGTCTCACTTATCCAGAGGGCCTAGTCCAGTCCTATGGGGCCTCCACAGCTATTAGTCCACAGTTCATGCATTTCCATTAGTTTGGTTGGCCATGTCTGTATGTTTTTCCATCATGATCTCAATGTACTTTGCTCATAGAATCCCTTCTCTCTCACATTGATTTGACTACTGGAGCTAGGCCTGGCTCCTGGCCATGGATCTCTGCATCTGCTTCCATCAATTATTGGATGAAAGCTCTATGATGACAGTTAGGGTATTCACTAATTTGATTACCAGAGTAGGTCAGTTCAGGCAACCTCTCAACTATTGCTAGTAGTCTAAGCAGAGGTCATATTTAGAATAAAGAGAATAAAAGAATATAGAAAATAACAAGGACACAGAGTCCCACAGGAAAATGTTGAATGTGTTGACATGCGTGTTTTGGTATTCTAGGAAAAAATGAGAAAAAATAAGGAGTTAAAAAATACTTGCTTGAATAAATAAGACACCTTGCCAGTATATTGAGGCTCAAAAAACACCACTCAACAGAGACCAGTAACAAATAAGCTTTTAGCATGTGAATGGAAATAGCTTAAAAATAGCCAGAGAAATAGGTCAAAATTGACAAGTGACAATGAAACTTAAATAATTACAATTCTTTGTAGTGTGAGTGCAATAATGAGGAATAAATATATTACAAGCAAAAATTTTCTACCATGAAAAGTATATAACATTGCGGAAAGGAATAAAGAAAATCTAAATAAAGGAGAGCCAATTTTATCTTCTGGAAGGAAAGATTCAATGTAAGATCACAGAGTTTTGAAACATTATATTTAGATTAAAAACATTTCTATTAATATCCTAGCAGAAATTTTATGGGAATTTAAATCTATATAGAAATGTAAATGTCCAAAGCAGACCAAACAAAAATTGAAAAAGTGATCATGATTGCATTCCACTACATTTTTAAATCAGAGGGTGTAATGCCTCCACTTTTGTTCGTCTTAAGATTGCAGTGAACATTGGTGGTATTATGTGTTTTCATTTAAATTTTAAGATTTTATTGTATGTGGTGATATATTGTGTTCCCCAATATATTGTGCATCCTAATAAACTTATCTGGGGTCTAGATTGACATAGAGGCCAGAAAATGGTATCTCACACCGGGAACTAGAGCCTTTGTTAAGCTTTTAGGCTTTTAGCAGCAGTTCAGGTGAGATCCACTCAGATGCAGACTTAGAGGCTTCCAGTTTGAGGAAAGGAGATCACCTGAGGAATTGGCGAAGTGAGGTTAGCTGTGGCTGGTTCTGTTTCTCTAATTTTTCAGTGTTCACCCCAATACCTGGTTCTGGATTTGTTTTCATTAATAAGACCCTTTAAGATTCGTGCTACAATTGTACTTCCATTAAAAGGAAATCACATTAAATATGCATGTTGTTTGGGGGTAATAAAGAAATTTTAACAAGATCACTTTTCCAATCTATTAATGAGATATTGTATTTGTGTCTTACATAGTTTATTCCAATGTTTTAGAAATCAATATACAAATCTTTTAAAGCATATTCTTACATATTTATCCTTCTTGAAACTATTGCAAGTGGAATTTTTCTTAACTGTCCTTTTAGATAGTTTCTTGTTAGTAGACCAAAGTAGAGCTGTTTTTTTTATAGTTTGGTGGCAAAAATGCAAATAAACTACTTCTAAAAGGACTTGAATGGACATTTCTCCAGTGAAAGTATACGAAATGGCCAACCAAAATGTAAAATGATGATCATCATCATAAATTAACAGAACAGTGCAAAACAAACCATGCAAATTGCATTTTCCAACTGCTATGATACTAATTATTTTTTAAAAAGAAAATTATTGGTGATGATGTGAGGAAAACGCCATATTTGGAATTTGCTGAGTAAAAAAAATAGTGAAGCTGATGATGATTCCTTTAAAATTAAAAATAGAACTGCCATATTATGGAAGAGTATCACTTTTGGGTACATAGCCACAGAAAATGGAATCAAGATATTGATGGGCAATTAATATTCTTACATTCTGTAAAGCATTATTCACACTACCCAAAATATGAAATCAGCATAAATGTACATTGACAAATGAGTGGATGAAGAAAACATGCCATATTCACAGGATAGAATATTGTTTAGCCTTAGAAATTAAGGAAATACAGCCGTGACAACATCTAAAATACTGTAAAAAATGAAACATGTTCATCACAGAAGTACAAATACTGCATTTATTAAATATATGAGGTAGCTGAAATAGTTAATAGAAGTAGATTTTACAGCGTAGTTTTCAGGGGATAGTCAAGACGGTAACTAGAAGCCATTATTTGATGTGTTCAAACCTTCAGTGATGTAATGAATAAGTTATGGAGATATGCTATTTGAAACTTTGTGCTTTCAGATTTAAAAATGAAGAAGAAATAATTTTCAAAAACTTTGGAGTTTATGGGTATGTTTATTAACTTGATTTTATTGATTGCTGTACGGAATTATGCCAGTGCCTTAACTCATCAAATTGTATACATTTCATGTGAAGATTCCTGTGTTTATAAATTAAATTTTAATAAAGCTTCTAAAATAAAGATGTCTATATAGGTACCCATTTTTTTAACTAAATTTAGGTTTTGAATTTTTTAGGACCTTTATGGACATCTATTGCCCTTAGAGTCTAGTGATTTATCTTTCCTCCTTGTGATGTAGACTTATTTTTCTGTGTGATATTTGCATGATGCAAATATGTACCTGCAATATTCCTTAGCACATGACCTTTTCCTTGACTAATGTTTTCATTATATTTTGCCTTTTGAAGACATACAGTGAGGAAATGATATATTTTTAATAAATCATCAACTTCCATCTTATATTCATGAGGAAAGTGATGCTTGGCAACTTCCAATGAAAGAGAGAAGCTCGCCTCAATCTTCAGCAACCTACAGGGGAATTTTCTTCTCTATACTATGACATTCTGTTGCCTGCCCTATTGAACCAAGTACCAGGACCCATGTGTTGATGTATTATTCTTTACCCCTGGCATCTGTGATTTGTAGCAGGAATCTTAAAGAGTCTTATTAATGAAATCAAACCTGAGGCCAATTATTGGGGTGAATGCTGGAAGATCAGAGAAGCAGAACAAGCCACAGCTTCCTCACCTTGCCAGTTCCTCAGCTGGTCTTGTTTCCTCAGACTACAAACTTCTGAGTCCTCATCCAAATGAATCTCAGCTGACTGTGCTGCTCCAAAGCCTGAATGCTTAACCAGCCTCATGCTTCTAGTTTGTGGCCTTCATGCCTTATATACCTTTGTTTTCTACCTTCACTCCCTGGGATTAAAGGCATGTGTCACCACACTTGGCTGTTTCCAATATGGCCTTGAACTCACAGAGATCCAGTGGGATTTCTGTCTCTGAAATGCTAAGATTAAAGTCATGAATGCCACCATTTTCTAGCCTCTGTATCTAGTGGCTGTCTGTTCTATGACCCCAGATAAATTTATTAGGGTGCACAATATTTCAGGGGAACACAATACCACATTTCCCGTTTTTTGTCTAAAATTTAAAAAGCTTATAACTAATACAAGAAAAACTATCAAATAAGTATATACAATATATACAGTCAAAAATTACATGAACGGTGTCTAGTCCATTAACATTTGAAAGATTCAGATAAAAACTCCATTATATATATATGTTGACGATGTCCAGTCCAATAATATTTGATAAATCAGACAAAAAATTTTCATTACTTATCTTATTTAAAATAAGTAGTTCCTTTTTTATTATTATATTTGTGTTTTAATTTTACATATCAGCCATGGGTTCCCCTGTCCCAACCTTACCTCCAAGCCCTCCCCTCCATTCCCATCTTCTCCAAGGCCAAGACTCCCCTGGGGATTCATTTAAACTAGTGGATTCAGTACAGGAAAGTCCAGTCCCCTCCTTCCAGGCTGAGTAAAGTGTCCCTGTGTAAGCCCAAGTTTCCAAACAGCCAGCTCATGCACTAAGGACAGGTCCCGGCCCCACAGACTGGGTGCCTCCCAAACAGTTCAAGCTATTCAATTGTCTCACTTATCCAGAGGGCCTGATCCAGATGGGGGCTCCACAGCTTTTGGTTCATAATTCATGTGCTTCCATTCATTTGGCTATTTGTCCCTGTGCCTCTCCAATTTTGGTCTCAACAACTCACGCTCTTACATTCCCTCCTCTTTCTGGACAATTGGATTCCTGGAGCTCCACTTGAGTCCTGGCTGAGGATCTCTGCATCCACTTCCATCAGTTATTGGATGAGAGTTCCAGCACGACTGTTAGGGTGACCACGTGAGAACGGGAATAGGCAGAGTGCTGGAGAGGTCCCCAGAAGTCCACAAGGATACATCCTCTGTAGACTGCTGGCAATGGTCGAGAGAAAGCCTGATCTGACCTACTCTGGTGATTGGATGGCCAAACACCCTAAGTAGTTCCTTTTTAAATGTAGATTCAGTAGTCTACCTTTTGTCATATTTATATCTTCCCCCTTTTTCTTTTTTAGAGTAGATTCAATCATCTACCCATTTATCCTATTATTTCTTCATCTTTTTCTCAGAGTAGATTCATTGATCTACCTCAGTGATTCTATTGTTTATAACAATCCTTGCAGGAATCACTTGTATTCAAATTTGGATTTAATATTTAGTTAAATGAAGTAGTCTATTTATAGGTGAAAATCAGTCTTTAGGATGTACTTGGAATACTTTTGAAGTTCTCCTGTATCATATGTTCAGTATTTAGTAAAAGTGATTATTGATCTGGATAATAAATATAGCAGTAATAAAGTCCATGTAGGGTCAAATCTTAATTCCTAGAGATGATTGAGAAGCATACTTTATATAAACAAAACACATTTATGCAAGTAGTCTTAAGATATTCCTAATGATTAATAAATTTGTTGTTTAAAACATAAACATTATCATGCCATGCTTTTTCTAATAAAACTCCAGTGAATATTTGGTACTACTGAGACAATATATTAATATTGAGAAATATTTAGAGCCCCTTTTGTTTGATTTCATTCACTTATTTATTTCTTTAGTGCTCATGTATATGTGTGTGTGTGTGTGTGTGTGTGTGTGTGTGTGTGTCTGTGTGTGTGTGTGTGTGTGTGTGTACATGTTTGGGGGTATTGTGTTTCATGCTGTTTGTGTATAGGACAGAGAACAACCTGCAAGTGAAGTGTTTCTTTTCCTCCATCATTAAACTCAAGTCACTAGGCATCTCTAACATTGTCAAGCTCTTTGGAATCCAGCCTAGTCTTATCTTTCCAGTACTATCTCATCCCACTCTCTTTCATTAAACAGGCTATCATGCCATTCTCTGTACTATCACACTTTTTAGCAAGTCCAGTCCCCTTCTTCATCTAGTGAACATGTTCCCTGGGATGAGATTAGTATTTATGCTCCTGAGAGGTAAGTCTCCCCTTTCAATTATTAGTATCCTTAGTAGGCTGTTTCCTATTGGGAAATGAGTATATTTAAAATTCTTACTGTGCCCTCCTGACACTTGACTACTCCTCTCTGTTATTCACCTTGATGACCACATGTTAGCCACCACAAGCTTCTTTCCCCTTACTTCAGTCTACTTTCAGATTTGTTTCAGTCTCACTGAGTAGCTCAGCCCAGCCTGGATCTCTTGATCACATCCCTTCATTAACACTATGATTACAGTTATTTACCTACACACCAAGTGTGAATACTTTCAGTTCGTTGGAATTTCTAAGCATTTTTCTACCTTGAGAAAAGGTAATGTTGAAGATTTTCTCATATATGGCATCCAACCAATGTGCACATGTTTTCAGGGCTCAGTTTCAATTTCCCTTACTCAGAGAGACTCATTGAATTACTCTCTCTTGCTCAGCATAAGACCACTGATTCTTCTCATTAGGAAAAGATTACACTGCAAATAACTGCAAGGATATTTGTTCTGACATTGAATATTTTCACTCAGGAGCTCTGGAGAAAAAATTCTAAATTTTGATAGTGATAATTAGTTATTTTGTATTTTTACTTAGTACAATTACTAATTTACCTTGCCTTTTGCATGCATTACCTGTAAGTGAAGTTTCTAAAACTTGTTAAACATTCTACAGTGTGACATGGTATCCAAAACTAAAATAACTATACCTACTGAAACAATTTGTTTCTTAACATACAATATACTTACCATAGTCCTCAGATCCCAGATTATAAATAAAATTCTCTTATAATAATCTTGTTTGACTTGTACACTTACAGTTCATAGTAACATACTTCTTCCTGTGATTATCAATTTAATGCCTACACAATCCACAATACTATACCATGCTCCATATAGTTATTGCGTCTTTGTTTCCTATCTCTCACTCTCCAAGTAGTATTAAGTGTCTGGTACTTAGTAGTAATGTAATAAATATCACTTGATACTTAGTTATGCTTATTACAATTTAAAGAATCAAATTTATGAACACAATCACCATCTCTGACTAGCCCAGTAACAATTTATAATTATCTTGTAGCAAATATAGTGCCTGATGCATTGTTGATTTGCAAATATTTATTAATGCAAAATATTAAATTAGTAGCAGGCTAATGTGAGTCAGTGTTTAACAATCCCTGGGACATCAGGGTGTAACTTTTGAATGTGCCCTATTCAGCCCAGCAAAGTATATAGATTCCAAATAGATACTTTAATAGTTCCTAAACTCTAAAAGATATCCCTCATAGTGTTTAGCCTACATTATTCACCTTGTCTCTTGGAAACTGATGGACAAAACTGTGGACTCCAATTGAAAAGTTTATTATAGAGTTCTTCATGATAATAGATGATTTTATTTTTAATTTCATGCTGTTGTTATTTCATTGTTTGAGCTCTTTTCTATCTTGGTGCTCTTGAAATGCAAAATGAGCTTTATGAGCTTTGATGATTTATGCCTAGTAAAAAGTATATATTTCCTAAAAAATAATAAACCAATTATCTTAGCTTATTCTGTATTTCAATTCTAAATAGTCATATCTTCAGCAATGATTTTTAAACTTCTGGGTCCAAGGCACTTTTGCATGCTTAAGGATTGATCAAGATTCCACATTTTGGGATTATGTAGATTATCAAGGAAAAAGGGTTATGTTGATATTAAAACAAATGTTTTGGTAAAATAAATATATATTTATGGTAGAAAATATATAATGAGAGAAATTACATTATTTTGGGAATTTGCAAAATCTTTATGCTTAGCTTAAGACAAGATAGTTGTTTCTTATATGTAATTCTGCATTCATCCTATTGCATATCTCAAATCATGTTTCCTCTAAAAACCTCATAAAAGAATGAAAGTCCAAAAGACAAATAATAGCTTAGTATGTTAGTAGAAGAGTTCTGACCTCACAGACTGACTCCCTGCATGCTTCTCAAGAAGCCTATGGGGTTCCCACATTCCCCTTCAGGAACTGCTATTTGAGGGAATGCAGCTATTCTTGTACCTCCTATGGCTATAATGTTTTAAACAATAGTAACCTGCAGTTCTGAAGAACTTACCCAGGATTGTGTTCAGATGCCAAATAAATGAAATAGAAATACACTTTGCCCTTTCTTCTCCAAGATGAAAGTGCTGAACAGTGTCCTCTCCCCCCACTCTTCCTGCCCTCCCCATTCCCTTTCTTTTTCATCCTCTATGTATCTATCTCTCACTCAGAATGTTTATGTGTGTATTTGGCTTTCCTTCTGTATAGATGTATTTACACTGTATATAGCGCAGAATAACAGATGAGTTTTCATGAAATAAAAGTCATGAGTACCTCAAATAATTAAACTATGTAGTTACAGTAATCACCATAATACCAAGAGAAACATCAGTAAGTGGCAATTAAAGAAGTAAAACTATAAAAGAAGTTAAATTGTGGTTAGGAAGAAAGAATAATATGAACAGAGCTTTAAAAGAGATTTTAAAAGGAGATAAATGAACCAGAGACATAAGTTGTTTTACTAAATATTTCCTATGTTTTATTGCATTTTAAATTGACATAGTTTTAATTTACAAAGTGCATTTTATAGGAATATGAATATGAATGTTTGGGGATTGAGTTAGGACCTCTAAAGACTTGGACTTTTGGCCCCCACTACTTTCTCTCCATTACATTTCAAATATGATGTTGACTTATTCAGTGTCTATCATTTTTGTAGAGGTTCTATTTTCCTGCCTCAGGATCTTTGTACTTATTTTCTCTGCTTAGAATATTCTTTCTCACAGGGTTTACATTGTGTGTTCCCTTACCTATATTATTTCTTTATTACTTAATCTACTTCAAGTTGCTATCAAAAAGACAAATATTATAAGTGCCTTGCTTAGCCACTATCAGAGAAGCTTCCTCCTATACCACAGGGAACAAATACAGAGACCCACAGCCAGATATTATGTAGGGGGTGAGAAACCTTGGAACACTCAGTCCTAAATGAAAGGTCTCCATCAAGTCCCTTCCTGCAGAGCTCAGAGAACTCCACTAAAGAGGAGACTGAAAGAGTGTAAGAACCGTAAGGGATGGAGAAACCCAAGGAAACAAAGACCTATATCAACATGAACAAAGTTCATATGCACTCACAGAGACTGAGGCAGCAGATACAGGGACTTCATGGGTCTGTACTAGGTCTTATGCATATATATTATGGCTTCCACTTTAGTGTTTTTATGGAATTCTTGAGTGTGTGAATGAATGAGCTCTCTTAAGCTCTTTTCTTACTATTTGTTTTCTCTAATTCTGATGAGTTAGTTGTTGTTTTATCACATCATGTTTTATTATATTCTTATTAAATAAACACATTTTAGTGGCTAAACACAATATGGGAAATGTTCAGGCATTCAAACTGTTCTGGTGAACAAGTAGCTTTCCTCCAAATGTTGATTCAGGTAGCTCTCAATGAGGCCTTTCCTAGTCAACATTGGATTTTGACCACTCTTTGACACTTATTCAACATTCCTTATCACTCTTTGCTAAAGCATTTCATACTATTCCAGCATCTATATACTTTATTTCTTTGCCTTGTTTAGTATCTCTATTCTCCAGCAATAGAATTCAGATTGTACACACAGAGGCCATTTCTATATTACACCACACACTAATTAACCATGACAAATGTTTGCTATATTGTAGTCATACATATACTTCACCTAGATCTGGTCAAACCTGGTTACACACATACTCACAGATTGACAACAAGATTTTAATTGTATTTCCACATAATAAAAATGTCAAAATAGATTATCAGAAAAGAGAAGTAGAGCTGTCAGATGGCACACAAAAATCTGAATTCAGATAGTTAGCTTGTACACTCTTACAGATGTTAGAAACACTTCCATGCATATAAGCATGCATACTTGGGCAAAATTGAGTTAGAACTAGAAAGTTCCTTATTCATATTCTTCTCATTTATTTTATCCATTGTATTTTATCTACCATATTTTGAAAGCTGCTAATGAACAAAGTCCTTACAAGTACACTGTGAGGTGACGGCCATTTGTCCCAGTATTAAGCCAAAGAAGCTGAAGCCTTGTGGCAGTTAAGTAATTTGTCCAAATACCCTCGATTAGATAAAAACATTTTGATTTGTATTTGGCTTTTAGGCATTTTCCAGCCAATTCTTTGCGCCATCCATTTGCAAACCTATTTAAAATATGGTAATTTAATAATGAGAAATAGATAGCTGCCCTGAAGACTCCTCATATGTTATCTATGTAGCTAGAGTTTTCCTGCCTGGCCCACAGTCAGGACAAATCTCTCTTACCTGCCAGTCCCACAGTCGCTCAGACCCAACCAAGAAAGCACACAGAAACTTATATTGTTTATAAACTGTATGGCCGTGGCAGGCTGCTTGTTATCTACCTTTTCTATCTTAAATTAATCCATTTCTGTTAATCTATACTTTGCCACATGGCGTGTGGCTTACCAGTGTCTTTACATGTTGTTTCTCATGGTGGCGGCTGGCGGTGTCTCTCCCCAGCCTTCTACATCCCAGAATTCTCTTCTCTCTTGTCCCACCTATACTTCCTGCCTGACCACTGGCCAATCAGAACTTTATTTACACAGAGCGATATCCACAGCATATCTACCTAAGGATAAACTCATTTATAGTGAGAGAGCAAACTAAGCAAACTTCTTTGAGGCTTTAGACATTGGTAGCATATGACCTGATAGACATACAGATATGGACAACACTAACTGCATTTAGTAGGTTATCTTGAAAATAAGATGACAGGAAGTTGAGACATGTTGGGGGGAACTAGTGGTAATCTAGAGAGAGAAACAGAAGAAAGATACGAATATTTTTATTGTATACATTTTGAATGTTTCAAATAATAAACTAAATAAAGTAAATCATAATGAAAAATTAACATGCACACAATTTTTGGACACAACAATAATCCATCACTGAAAAACATGCTGTTTCAATAAGTAGTGTGTCTGAATTTCAATCTTCACAGGGGAAGAGCAACCTGGCCAAGTTAACTGGTTTGTCACTTTAATTTTATGTATGTCCAAAGGTTCTCAAATGGCAAGATACTGGCTATTCTTACTTTCAGTTGATTATTTTAATGACTTGAAGAAGTCAACTGACAGAATAGTACAAAGCTAAAAACTGGTAGCATAGAAAATCTAGGGATACTTTTGTGCTGTTATATATATCACAATGTCAAGAATCAGATAAGAATGACAAAGGTTTAGAAAAACAACTTTAAACAGTCAGGTAAGTAGTTATTTTATAATTTGTGGACACAATCCAAAGAAAATAAACTCTTTACATTGCAATAATAATGTAACTGTGTGTGTGTTGGACTTGGAATTAAATTTTTAGTGGATCATTGTACATGGATTCAGCAGTATGGGACAGATCACATTAGGATGCCAATGACATCTGTTGGAAAACTGAGGTTGGAGACTGAAAATATCTATCTCTCATGTTGAAAACTCCATTAATGTTAAGAATTTGGACACAGTTATATAAATGAAATATGAATGAAGAAATGTCATAATAGTCTAGTTACTATGATGAATTACACAATTTAAAAGTAACACATGTATTGTAAGTGACTAAGTATTGTGTGTGTGCATGTATGGTTCTATATGCATTTTCTAAAGTTTTTATTTAAATATTCACTAAAACACCTGGAGAGAAAATTCTTATGTAAAAATGAGATACATCAACACATGTCTACATATAAGGTATACAAATCTAAGATTTATTTTCTTCATTGAGAGAATTAGCTAAGCAAGATGAAGTATAGGTTTACTACTAGAAATGATTCCAACATGGGAATATATAGTGCTTGGCCTAAGCCCTAAATAAATGCACATACATGTACTGTCACATTAGAAATCATGTCATGGAGATTAAATAGTATCCTCCTCTCACAATAAGAGCATCCCCACAGAACTATTCATGAGAGTTAATGGTAAATATATTGAATTTACATTACATTTCATTGATAACTTTTTCTTTCTGATTATTCAAATCTCCCCTATCATGGTATATACTTCCTTCAATTGCATCACCAATGTTTATACTATAAATGGTAATGGAGCCATATTTCAGATAAAAACCATTATTTAAGACAAAAAGAACAGCTAAATGTATTGAAATGCCTCTAAAAGAAAAATATTTCCCATTTAATTGCAGATGGGAAATGTTAAATATCCCATTCATTGTTATTACTACCACATGCCTGAATAAATCCTAACATAAGCATTAAGCAAGTAGATAAACAAAAAAAAAAAATACTTCATCTGATGAATGCCAACATAAAACACATTTAAACTGTTCTGTCAAGAGACAAGCCTGGAAATGCTGTGTTCTGTTGCTTTCTGCAATCATCTGAATACATAAATTCAAATCGCAGCTTTTCAAAGTTTAAGTTGAGGCTCTTGAATTTTCAGAAAATATGTTCGCTTGGAAAAGCAGATTATACAAGGTCCCAGTGGAATTTTTGTACCACGTTTCTATATAGTATTTGAATTGTACGGAAAATACAAGACAATAAATGACTACTAAATATTTTCATATTTTTAATGTTATACTTTTTAAAAATTAAATCGGAGAAAGTTTTCTTTGTTGTATAAAGAGATGATAGCAAAGCTCTTAACCATGGGCTTCTAGTTCTTAATTATTTCTTCTATCCAGAGATTCTTAAAATGTTTTCTGAATTAGTGTACAGTTAAAGTCTATAAAATGATCTGCAGGTTATTGCCTTTCAACCTAACACTGAAGATTAATTATAAACTGAATTTAATTATATTTTGTGCATGAATGGACCTTGAATATTCTCAGTGCCCCCAAAAATTACAATCAGAAAATACAGCAGAATTACATTTGAAAGATAGTAATTTTCAACTACACTAATCTTCACATAGATTTATTTTATAATTTTCCAAGTAGGCTATTATTTAGGTTAAAAGAGCTAAGGCGCTGGGCAGTGGTGGCACAGGACTTTAATCCCAGCACTCAGGAGGCAGAGGCAGGAGGATCTCTTTGAGTTTGAGGCCAGTCTGGTCTCCAAAGCAAGTTCCAGAAAAGGCACAAAGCTACACAGAGAAACCCTGTCTCGAAAAACAAAAAAAACAAACAAACAAACAAAAAAGCTAAGGCGGCAGAGGCTAACCCTCTAAAAGATAAAATATGTTTTAAATGTTCCATGAGTTTTGTTACAAGATCCCAGGTAAATTATTATTCAATAACAGACATTTAATAGTACAAAAATGATAAAAGAATGCTTCATAAATCAATTGAACTGATTTTGCAGAAGAAATATCAATTTCTAGAAACACTTCATTGTAAGAATTAATTCTAAATGCATTTAAGATTAATTAACACATTTTTGCTGAAAACAAATGTATCTGGAATAAAATAAATATGCAAATAATTACAGAATATAACCTCTTTAAAAACACCTAACAGTGAAGAAAAGGATAAAGAACTCACTTTGTAGACCAGGATGGATTCAAACTCATAGAGGTCTGCCTGCCTCTGTCTCCAGAATGCTGGGATTAAAGCCTGTGCCACAATTCCCAGCTGGTTAAGTACTTTTAAGAGTGTAAACATACAAACTTTAGTGTGAAGCAGTCAGTAAAACAGTGAACCCCTTTATCCATGTTATAAAAATATCACATTAGTTCTATATTGTGCTGAATTAAAATTAATTTTGTTTCCCTGTATTTGAGTAGTATTTGGGGGTGTAGAAATGGAGGAAGATTGCTTATAGAATAGTTTCTTCCTTTATGAGAATAAAATGTTTCTAATTTACCAAAAAAGAAAAAAGAATTTAACCACGTAATGATATCATCTGAGTTACTACAGGCTTTTGGGATTTTATTCTACACTTCAGGCTTCTCATCTAAGACCAGATTCTGAAAGTAAACAGTGCTGTTCCACATTCTAAAACAAACTTCCAGAAGCTTAGATAATCCATTTCCCTATAAGGTTTATCGAAGTAACAGTAGTAATAATTCTACTACAAGAAATTTCTACTTCCCCACCCCCATGCCTTGAAAGAAAAACTGATGCAGGACAGCCAGTCTCAAAACTTGGAGAATATTCTAATAATATTTCAGTCATTTAACTTATGTTTTACTCATATTTACAAACATATGCCTGAGAAATAAAGTTGTCTTGTGTTTTCAACCCTTTATGTGGTGTCATATTAACTGGCAGCTTTCCTCTACCTACACACCACCATTTTGTTCATACCCAGAATGATGGTACCAAATATCCTCTGGTTGAAAGTGTCTTTAAATGAAGCACTATAGTACACAGTGGGAAACAAATACCACATTTCAAAACCCATATTTAAAAAAAAGGGGGGGGGGAAACTTTCTATTAGAACAGAAAGTCAAACAAAACTGAAAAGAATGATATGCTCATTAATTTATTCACTGGTTATGTATTTATTATGCATCTGTTCTATGCCAGACATTGTCAGAAAACACAATTATTGTAGCACATAATCATACAGAAGCCTTCACTAAGGGAGTACTATTTCATGTGTGAGAGATAGGGGGAACAAAAAGGAAAACCAAAGGATGGAATTTGCTAACTTTAGTCTAAATAGAAACCCCTAAACAGAGAGGAAGTACAGAAACATTGAGGGGAGCACAGTCTTCAATAGGATTTTCATGAAAAACCTAGATGAGGTGACAGGAAATCATATTTGAAATTGAAGAAAAAGACTTTGAGACAGAGAAATGAGTAAGTCTGCCTAGTATATTTAAAAAACACAGCAAAGAGCCCGGTGGTTATCAAGAAGGGTGAAAATAAAATATTTGTTCAGAAACCACATAAAATCAAACCACAAGCCAAATATGCCCTAAGAGCCACTCAGTCTAGACTTTGGAAAGTAAAAGAGAAAATGTTAAGAATTCAGATGAGTTTGTTTGTTTGTTTGGTTGGTTTTTTTAGCTGAGGATAGAACCCACGGCCTTAGTGCTTGCTAGGCAAGCGCTCTACCCCTGAGCTAAATCCCCAGTGACAAATAGCCAAACAAATGGAAGCACATGAATTATGACCCGGGGGCTGTGGATCCCCTAGCTGGAGCAGGCCCTCTGGATAAGTGAGACAATCGAATAGCTTGAACTGTTTGGGAGGCATCCAGGCTGTGGGACCTGGACCTGTCCTTAGTGCATGAGCTGGCTGTTTGGAACCTTGGGCTTACACAGGGACACTTTGCTCAGCCTGGAAGGAGGGGACTGGACCTGCCTGTACTGAATCCATCAGGTTTAAATGAATCCCCAGGGGAGTCTTGGCCCTGGAGGACATGGGAATGGAGGGGAGGAGATGAGGGAAGGGTGGGGATGAGAGAAGGAGGGGGAGGACAGGGGAGCCCATGGCTGATGTGTGAAATTGAAACACAAATAGAATAAAATTTTAAAAAAAGGAAAAAAAAAGAATTCAGATGAATGTTCATATGTCTTCATGTCTAAAGTTACCAAGTTCTCTTCCAGAGTCCAAAAGATAATTTCTAATTCAATGGAACACTTGTACAAAAATCAAGGAAAGAATTCTGTAAGAATTAAAAATATACATAGAAATTACAATAAAAAACTATTGAATATTTTTCTTTTAAAAGTGGATAAAAAAAGTGAAATACATACAAATTTGAGAGTTAAGAAGAGGAAGGATAAGAATATTTTATAGATAAATATTACTCAATAAATAAAATGGGGCAAAACACACACACACAGTTCAAAATTACCAGCAAACATAACTGCAACAATGGAGACTACTGCAAAACTTTGATACTACTTATCATACGATGGGATATGCTCAAGATAAGGCATACTATATAATTATTTCTGTCAATAAATTTCATCAGAGGCAGCAAATTATCAATTAGCATTCATTATCTTGATGCAAAATAGCAATTATTAGGTAAAAGTTTAAAGCATAGAAACAACCCAAATTGGCATCAACACTCATCTTGAATACTAGTGATTACTATATATCCAAGAGAATGAATAAACAAGAAAACATATGTAAAATTATAAACATAAATTTTAGTTAAAAAATGCAAGACACAAAGAATGATATATGTTATTATTACCTTAACATAATGCTTACATTACAAAATGATCAAGGTGACAGATTACAGGATACATTTGAAGTTAGAGATAATGAGAAGGAAGCAGGGTATGTTTTATAACAATCTATTTCTTTCTCCATATGCTAAGTCTAAATTTTACATTTTCATTCATCCATTTTTATATATGTACATTTTATATGTATATTATATTCCAATTAAAGGCATGCATGAAATCTCTCAAAAGATGACAAAAGCAAATGTAAGTCATTTTAAATATGAACCATTCTGCCTACCCATAAGTCCTTCAATCCAATATCAAAAAGTGAATTTATGACTAAGTAAAATGTATACAATATATGCATTTATATAATTAAAAACATCCACTAGGATATCATAAATTATAAGTCATTTCTGTTATTCTTGTCTCTTTTCAGAAAAGACTGTGTCATAGTTTGGAAACATTTGCATAGTGTTTTTCTTTTATACCCTTGCTTTTACTTTCTTCATTTAATTTGCCATAAAATATTCTTCAGGGTTGGATAGATGGCTCAGAGGTTAAGAGCACTGACTGCTCTTCTGGAGGTCCTGAGTTCAATTCCCAGGAACCACATGGTGGCTCACAACCATCTGTAATGAGATCTGGTGCCCTCTTCTGTGTCCACAATAAATAAATAAACTTCAAAAAAATTAAGGGGTTGGATATTTAGCTCAGTGGTAGAACGCTCGCCTAGCAAGCATAAGGCCCTGGGTTCGATCCTCAGCTCCAAAAAACAAAAAATTAAAAAAAATATTCTTCAATTAAGCCTTTTGCAAAGCTTCACATTGTGCATTTGTACTACTGCAGTAGTTTTCCCAAAGAGAAAAAAAAATTGCACACCTCCAGCCAGGAAGAAATATTAGGCCTCAAGACATTCTTGCTTGTCAAAAATGGGAACCTCATACACCATGGCCACAGATGATGCTAAATACCTTACAATATATTATGACAGCCACTCACAAGCAAGAATTTTCTAATGTTGAGTGTTGCCACAGCCTAGGTAGTGAAGCCTTCCTCAAATGTAATAACAGGGTATTGGAATTTTTAAAACATTACATTCTTGAACAATTTTGTTGTATTTGAAATATTAAAATGACTTTGTTTAAAGTGAATGAAACTCTTAAATATATTATTAATAATATTGTATATCTTTTTTACATATCTTTTTTGTTTGCCCTGGCGGAGATGGGAATTGGGGGGGCTGGGTGGAAGGCAGAGTCGGGGATGGGAGGAAGAGGACAGGGGAACCCATGGCTGATATGTAAAATTAAAATAAATTTTAAAAAACATACCTTTTTTATTAAGAAATTTTATACTCATTTTACATACCAATCACAGAAGAGAGGGATCGGTTTGTTTGTTTTTTAATCCTTGACAGGTATGCCATTTACAATAATTTTATTATTCTTTCCACAGGATTGAAGAACAAAAGAATGTCTTGTCAGAATTTCAAAGAGATTTAAATGAATTTGTTTTGTGGTTGGAAGAAGCAGATAACATTACTAATACTCCACTTGGAAATGAACAGCAGCTAAAAGAAAAGCTTGAACAAGTGAAGGTAATTTTGTATACTAAAATACCCAGGGCCTATTTGTATAAAGCACATATAAATCTATTTTACTGTGTTGAATTGATTTGCTGACCATTATGTTTTCTATAGTACTTATCAATGTGGTTTTCTCCCAGTCTTACTTTCTCTTTATTAAATGAATGTCAAACTACATACATGCATACATACATACACATACATATATACATACATATATATGTGTGTGCATTTAGAAACACATTTTCTTTATACATGCATAGTGTATGGTGGTTATTTTGAAAACTAACTTAAAATTCTTAAAATTAATTTTAGACTTGTTTCAGACAACTTTAATGATTTTGAGAATTGAAGAGTAAAGCATGAAATCAAAATATCTATATATAAATGGGAACAACTTTGCAATCTGCTTTAAGCTTCTTTGCTGAGGACTATGAGTCTCACTAAAGAAGCAAATCATTTCTCAGTGAAGATATTTGGTTTCAAGTAAACAACTTTAACTACTAACTAAAGGTTTTACACTAACCCAAAGTAGGGTTTAGCTTTAGCATATTTTATGTGAATACCAAAACCATCACATTGGTTCATATTACCTACTGGTTAAATAGATACACAGTATATTCAAGAGAATTTTTATGATATCTGATATTACCTCACCTGGCTCATTGATGTAACCTAATGGTACAGATAATTTAATTTTTCTGGTTTTAGTTTTAGAAAAGGAAGACTTTGGGAACTATATTATTTTAATTCATAAATGAAAGAGGACTGAAAATTAATATTTTATCAGTGTCAAATATTAGATTTATTTACAACTCTAAATTTATTTAATCTTCATATGAATCTTTGTAACAGGTTGTTTTTCCTGTCATCGTAGATGGTTATACAATAAAATGGAAATAGAATTATTTATCAGTGATTCAGTTTGTTTATTCAAGTATATTATATTTCAAATGGATTCTATTTCTTTGAATGAAAAAATATTACATCCTATCAAAGTAAAACAGTTTCATAATTCAGTAAACAAATATTAAAGATACACTGAATATCACATATTATACTATTCATTTGACATTTCAGTACTGAAAATTTGTGAGCCATTTGTATACCATTGCACCCTTGGGGGAAAAAAAGCCTAGTCCATTCTTTCCTCAATGAATTGAGTATCATATGTAGAAATATAATTGATAGTTCATTTTATAGACATATTCGGCAACATTCATTTATGAATAAATGTGCATTGATTTTTTTGTTCTCCTTGGACAACCTATATAATATTGTCCAAAAGAACTTACTATAAAGATAGATAAGATGTTCATCATCTGTTTCTGTAACCATTAACTATATGTGCCTTTTGAAAAATGACTTATATGAACAACTGAGGAAGTTTCATACTTTGTTGAATTTTAGTAGCTACTTTATTAGATGTTTAATTTCTAAATAAAATGTAGTTATGACTATCATGGTGGTTTTTTGGGCCTAGGGGGAAAGGGAATAACAATATGATGCTAAATGGAAGATTATAAATTTAAATTCCAGAGTGAATTTCTCTGTTTGAATTACTACTCATTAATTATTAGTCTTGTGTCCTTGCAACTTATATTTAAATCTCCTGTCTTAGTTTTCTTCTATACAAAGTGAGAATAATAATGCTTCAGATAGATATTATTATTAGTTATACTTCATATTATTTTATTTCCATATGTAGAGATGAACTGAGATAATATTTGTAGAGATCAGCACAGTATCTCACAGCATGTATATGAAAATGTGATATCTACTCATGGGTGTAATGTTATATGTTATGATATGCTAAAATATCTGAGTGCATGATGGAGTTATTCACATTGTTCTGTTGCTGATAAAGCATACATTTTTGGAATGACTGCTTACTCCTCAACATCTCATCTAACATTTTGTACTTTAAAACACTCTCAAATGAATAAAACAATGTAGTTATATGTAAGGAGTTTTATCTAATTAGAATCAGATGTTCCCATCAGCTTTGTGCTCTGTGGAAGTATTTGCTATTTCACATGCCAGTGGACCTTCAGTCAAGACATTTCACTCTGATAGAGTAATCAATAAAAGTGACACAGAAGTAGTTGGAGTTGCACTGTAATTCACTTTAAATGTTGTTGTATGTGTCCGTTCCAGTTACTGGCAGAAGAGTTGCCCCTGCGCCAAGGAATTCTAAAACAATTAAATGAAACAGGAAAAGCAGTACTTTTAAGTGCTCCCATAAGACCAGAAGAGCAAGATAAACTTGAAAATAAGCTCAAGCAGACAAATCTCCAGTGGATAAAGGTAAGACATTAACCATCTTCTCTGCCACATGTGTTAAGTATTGCAAGTGTTTGTGTCTTGAGTGTTTTCTTGTAAGAAAGCAGAATTGTGGATTATTGTTTTGGTTTGTAACATGACTATCTGATTTGGCTATATAGTTTGATATAAAAGGAAAGCAATTTGTGATAGTGGATGACTTTGCATTAATGATCAATGGCCAAGCGTGAACCAACACTTTTTTTGAAAAATTGTTCCATATGTTGAAACATTGATAAAGCAATTAAATTGAAGTGAGGTGTGTAGCTGGAGTTTTTTTCAGTACTGCTTAGACCCACAGCCACTCAGACCCAAATAATCACACAGACACTTATATTATTTAAACTGTTTGGCCTAATGGTTCAGGATTCTTGCTATCTAGTTATTATATCTTAAATTAACCCATTTCTATTAATCTATAAATTGCCATGTGGCTTGCAGCTTCCTGGAATTTTACATCTTGTTTCTCATGGCGGTGCAGATGGCAAAATCTCCTGACACAGCATTCCAATCCCCAGACTTCTCCTCTCTCCTTATGCCAGGTACACTGTACTTCCTGCCTGGCTACCAGCCAATCAGCATTCTATTTATCAATCAGTCAGAGCAACATTTCACAGCATACAAATATCTACAGCAGAGGTGTTCAAGCTCAGGAAGTTTGATGCAGAATTACTGTTTTAGACCAAGAATATAGACTTAAGTGATAATCAGTACATGGTAATATTCTCAAAAGGGTATTTAATTTCCAGTTACCTTATTGCAAGTCTTTGTCTTTCCACCCAGTACACATGCTAACATTGATGTAAAATACAAAATGTTTATCAATTTAATACATATTTAAAAAACAAATTGTATAAATTACTTATATTGCAATCCATATACTTTTGATCCAGTAGCATTTATTTATTCAAAGGAAATATTTTCTCTACTGTATAATTGTTACAAATTTGTAATGTGTCAAATGAATATCTATGTACGAATCTGCTTCAATGTTGTTTGTTTATCAACCAGGACTGCCATAGCTCAATGATAACCCTTACAGTCTTTTTTGTTGTTTTTTATGTTGTTCATTGATATATACTTAACCCTGTCATAAAATTCATCTATTGAAAATATATAATGCAATAGTTTTTCTTTATTATTTAAAATCATTCATAAAACATATATATCACCAAAATTAACAAGTAAGCAATTTATTATAAAATTCCTTGACATTGATTAGAACCATTATCACAATCATCATCTGTTTGTAAAAATTTCCATCACCTCACATCATATCCCCTGTTCTTCTTTAGAAAGAGAATCAATATGACCATTAACAATTTATAACCAACCCCCTTAAATGAAAACAAACATTCATAAGAATATTTTGGGAATTTGGTCATAGTTTCCTAGACTGCTTCCTGCAGATTGGGGATGCTGGTAGTCTTATGCAGACCTGAGAAAATTTGAGTTAATGGCCAACTCCTGGGAGGACCAGCTATAACTTTTATTGATAGATATCACCTGTCATGGTTCAGGAGTTCTCCCTTTATCAAGCCTGATCCATATTAATCTGGAAAAAATCCACAGCTTCTTGTTTCCTATGGAAACAAAAGCAAAACCTCTTCTCCAAAACACTTTTCATTTCCAGTTGAAAAATACATTTTTGACCTTTTTTTAAGGTTAAGGCATTCTTAAATTATCTAGGTTAGTATATTTCATCAGTCCCTCTTTCATTTCCATGTCTAACAATGAAAACAACACATATTCACAGCATACAGAATAACCATCCCACAGCAGGGTTTGAGTTTAATTTTGCTTGTCAAGAAGTACTAATCTTTAGTACTCTCCATTAGGAGCAAATGGAAAGCCATTTGTTCATATTCTACTATTAAACTAAGCTTAATATCTCGATCTCGTCAATTTTAACCTATTTCTTGACTCTAATCATCATGGTATCTTCCCTTTCAGCTTCTGCCAGGGTGCTTTCTCCCTTTACCTAAGACAGCTTCTCCCATATGTCATACACCACTTAAATGTTTTCTCCACATTTGCATTTAACCTTCAAAAATGTTTTGAGACATCTTCAATTTTTATAAGCTTTCTACTGTGTTATTTACCATACATAGTACATGTTAACTATCTTTTCATCCATGGTATATAGGAAATTGTAATCCTTGAATCTGAAAACAAATCTGTTCCAAGAAGATACTGAAGAACCATAATTTTCATGTAATACAAAAACGGCTTCTTTCAAAATGGCACAATTGCCTTTTATAAACTGGTTGTTAGTCATCACCATCTATCAAAAATGAGAGTTATAAAGGAGTTATACTGAACAGAACTCTGTTATTTGAAAAAAATTGAATCTTCAAATTCTGTCAGGTTTTTTTTTTATTCTAAAATTAATGATGTGGAAGTTCTTGTAACAGATCATTTTTATGACTGATAAAATATGTAAGAGCTCAAATAAGTACCACTTTGTGATATTACAATCAAAACTCATATTTAGAACTCTATAATTCAAGGAAGTAGATATTTGAAAATAATCATTTGAGACATCATATTTCCTTTCAGTTATGTGAATGATAAGAGTAAAATATTTTTCAGAAGAGTAGCCTCTTAATAAAAAATGGAAAAGTTCTTTGTTTGATTATGTCAAAATATCCATATTAAAACATAGATAATTGAATCTAACATGATATGTTGGTGATTTAAATTTTGTCATCTTATCATAATGCAAAGATAACCACTACTATAGGACAAGTCCAAGGAGGAGAAATATTTCAAATTTTTATACAATATTTAAGTACATTTTGATATAACAAAAGGAACAGAAAAAAATATAATGATAGGAAATGTTAGATACAAAAATATTACAGCTTTGTGGATTGTAAAACATAAGGCTATATCACTTCTACAACAAAATAAAAACACGACTTTTGTGTTAGAATAAGAAAACTAAAGCAATGACAAACATTTGGTATAGATAAACTGCTACAAAACAATAATATATTTGCCTCTATCAGAACTCAGTTTTTCAATGCTATGCCTTTGAATAAAATTATAAATTTAAAGTGATAATTCCATGAGGTTCCATTCTGTATGTATTGCCAATCTACCAATTATTTGCACACCTTTATATTTCAATATTGAATAAAGAAAGCAGTAATGAGAAGCAATACAAATGTTTTTTGACTTGTACATGAATATTTCCTGATAAGCCATGAAATGTGAAAACATACATGGAAAATTAATTTCATTCACATATTTTACTAAATATTGTAGTTTAATCTAATGTGTAAAAAATGTTGAGAACACTTGCATTGTCTTTCACTAGGTGAAATCACCTGATACAAAACCTATTTCACAACAATCTGTTGACTATATCATGTAGTTTTGAGTATTATACTGCAAGTGAAAACCAAAATGGTTGTATGAGTACTATTTTGTAAGATTAAAGTAAAAAGAAAAATCACAAGTTGAACCATTGTAAATTGAGAACCATTTGCTGATGCTGTGATAAATTGGTTGATGCTACAATAAATTTATTGTAAAAATTTGTTAGCTTATTTTGCTCCAGGTAATTTATCTTTAGTGGAGTATAGGCAAGCATCATTGTTTTAAGGTAAATATAGCCCATTAGTTTAAATTATGGACACTGTCAAATAAGCATCAGCTGGTGGTACACTAACTTTGGTTTAAAAGACAACTTTACATTTGTTTTATTTAACAATAACATACTATTATTTTATACCACATTTTGATCCTTCATTATGTTTAAATCACATTCTATCTTACTTTTCTTTAAATGAAAAGGTGAAAATATGGAACTTTGTAGGTTTCAGATTAGTCAGTTGAAAGAAGCTCTGTGAAGCTAAGTAACACATCTTCCAGGTTCCTGATGCCAGCTTCTGGAAAGACTGTGACTTTTAAGACCAATATTGTCTTAGTTACTGTTTTTATTACAATGAGTAGGCACCATGAACATAGTAACTTTTATAAAGGAAATATTTAATTTAGGTGGCTTGCTTACACTTTCAGAGGTTTAGTTCATTATCATCACAAAGAGGAGCATGGCAGTGTGCAGGCAGATGTCCTGCTGGAGCTGCATCTTGGCTTCAGGCAACAGGAAGTAGACTGATAGTCACACTGAGGGAAGCTTTAGCAAAAGAGACCTCAAAGCCCACTCCCACAGTGACACACTTCCTCCAATAAGGCCACACCTCCCAATAGTGACACTCCCCTTTGGGGCCATTTTGTTTTCAAACTATTACAAATATAGTTCTCTATTGAGAGATAAGTGTTTCCAAAATAAATACCATTTTTTAGGCATTTGGGGAAACTCCGTTGGCTTTCTTGTGTATATAATATTCTAGAAACAAAGGAAATACAAGTACTCTTATTTCATTCCACTATTATTTTAATGTTAAAGAAAAGGATCTAATTTCTTTGAAATAAGTAATAAAATACTTCTTTGATGAAAACTGGATTCTGTGTTTCATAATAGTGTATCTCTACTGTAAAACAGTTACTATTATATAATATAGGAAAACATGCACATAGTTTTATACCTACTATTCTTTGTTTAGGCAATTTTACACATACTATATTTTTTACTAGTCATAATAAATATGATTGCATTTCATAAAACTAAATTTTATTTAATATTTTTCACTTATACTTATTTATATTACTGTTTTAATTCTTTACTGTCATGATAGTATAAAATAATATACTAAGACTGAAACATTTGACAGACACAATTAATAAATTGTCCTACAAAGTGAATTTCAGTTAAGTATGTCTTCCTAGAAAATCTGATTTACTTTATCTAGGAAAAAAATAGGTTTAAAATCATGTATCTTCAAGCTTAGAATAAAAGTACTTTTGTAATAGTGCTGAAATTACTTTCCAATGAAATCACAAAATAAAAACCATGCAAATAAATGCATAGTTAAATTCTTAAACCAGAACATTTTCTAAAGTACACTACTAACTATATCTAAATTACTAGAAATTGGGTTCATTTTATATTGACCTCTAATCATATTATTGTTAAATGTCTATCCAAGGAGTAAACATTTTAATGACATTCTTTCATTCATGTCAATGAAAAAATTGAACAAATTGTTGGTCTTTTTTCAGGTACATTTGCCTTGTAATGTCAATCATTAGTAGCCATTACTACAGATGTAGAAAGTAAAATGTAAAAAATTCCATAAAACAAAACCTTAGCTATTCCACTCCTTGCTAAAATATGAATCATGCTCCAGTCAATTTTCTGTCACAATATGGTGATTTTTAGATGGTGTTAGTAGTGATCATTCACTCGATAACCTGCTATAATATTTTTTAACTAAAGAAGAACATTTTTTTTCACTAGAGTTGTTACCATGCGTACTGGTATTTATGGGGCCCATAAATGATGATAAATAGCTCACTGAAATAGAGGTAACAGCAGAGATCAGGTTATTCCAAAGGACATTTGATATGCTCATAATATTCCCTGATAAAGCATATGTAGCCTAATTTCTAAATGATCTTATTAAATAAAAATTCAGGGAAATATGGAAAGCCATCAGCTAACGTCACCTCACCAACTCCACAGCTTCCAAAGAGAATGACTTCCTGTCTACCCAGGCTTATATGCCTTGTTTTTCTGCCCTCTCATTGGCTCTTACCCCAGGTACCTCACTTCTTCTTCCTACACAGCTCTGTCACTGTCTGTCTGTCTTTATAGTCCTCCAGGTCTCTATGGTTGGTATTGGGATAAAAGACATGTGTCACCATGTTTGGCTCTGTTTCCTATTGTGGCCTTGAACACACAGAGAGATCCTGTCTGCTAAGGTGTAGACGAAATTCTAAACAGTCTTATTAAGTAAGAAACAGTGTGAAATACAGATTTAAAAGTCCAAGAGACCTGAGCACTAGCAAAGAGCCAAGACAACCTTATCTTACCACTCATTGCCATCCTTGCCCTGAGAGACCTTCTTCTTGCATGTCTTGTGTTTTATTGCTTTCCTGTTCTGCCTCCTCATTGGCTCTAAGCCCAGGTACATAACTTCCTTGTCACTGCCTGTCTATACAGACCTCCTGGTCTTTATGGTTGGTGCTGGGATTAAAGACTCAAGGGTCACCATGCTTGTTTGTGTCCTTGACCACACAGACTCTGCCTGTCATGTGATAGGATTAAGGGCATGGGCTACCACCACCTGACTTCTATTCCTGGCCCACTAATGGTCTCTGATCTTCAGGCAAACTTTATTTATTAACATACAAATAAAATTACATTTCAATATAATTAAAATACCACCACACTAAGGGATTAAGGGTGTGTGCTGCCTGAATTCTTAGTTTAGTTAAAATGGCTGGCCTTTTCCGCCTGATCTCTAAGCAAGCTTTATTTATTAATGAACAAATAAAATATCATCACATTTCAGGACAAATAAAATATCACCACAAGAATATTTGTGACACAGTCCTTGTAGTCCTTTATGTTATAAATCAGTGAGCTAAAATGGTAATATATCAGAAAATGATGCTCACTTGTTTAGTGGGCATATAGTCTGATGATGGTTTTTTAAATCCATCATCTGAAATATTTCTTTATGTAGTTAAGTTCATGAGCTTATTTATTTATTCCTTCACTATCTATTGAGCGACTATGTATCACATGCTATTCTAAGCATATCATTATCAATTCCTACTCTTGTGCTATTTAAAGGACATGCATAATTTTATGGGGCTTGGCCTTATAAATATTCATATATATAATTTATAGTTATTAGATAGGTTGAGCTGAAAGTTGGAGAATGGAGTGGTAATTTCATGTTTATAATATAGTTGTCCTTGACTTTGAATCCTATAAAAATGTACACTGTGATGGTTTTATTACTTGAATGTATCTCAGTTTGCCTGAACTTTCCCACTTTTGCCTGCTCTCACATTACAATTTTTAATAGTCCCTCTTTTTGTTTTTGTGGTTACCAACTTTTAAATCTAAAAGATCTACAGAAGGTCATCCTCTTTATGAGAACAAACATCAGGATCTTAGAGATGGGTTCATTACAGTTCTCAATAGCTATAATTGTAATTATTGCTAATGCTCTTACAACCAGCAGCATTATCTACCTTCTAGACATTTCAATGACATTAACAAGATTGGCCTGTCTAAGAAACTTGATTGCCATTATTGCAAAATTAGTCACTCTGTCAACCAAGTAAATTTATACGAATATATCCCTTTATAATCCACAAACTATTGGGATTTTGGACATTAACAATATGGATTGGATAATTTATGAAGAAAAATTAAATAATGTTGATGAGAAAGCCATTTTCTATGGCCATTAATGATTAACTATACATTATATGTTCTGATGATTATCAGCTGTATGGCTTTATACCTTTCCTAGACATACCTCATTTGTTTCACTTCTCAATTCAAATACCAATAGATCTAGTCTTGCCAGCTTATAAGGGAAATTTAATGTGTGTAATAAGTAACATAGTACCTGCTGCAATTTCATTGCATAAAACAGTTAATTATAAGAGTAGGACTAGTGTACATGCTAAATTACTAGTTAAATGGTAAAATTTAAAGACAAAGTACAACATTCTGGCTGAAAAAAACTTAATCAAATAGTAATAACTATGGCTATTGAAGAGAAATCTGAGTTAGGAATGAAAGGGCTGTTATGAGAAGGATTCAAGGAACTAAAACAAAAAATGGCCCTAATACAAAGCACAAAGGCTTTTTAGCCAATGATTCATCAGTCCAATGCTTTTGACTTAAAAAAAATCTTACCAAGCAGCATTTCATAGGAAAAGAGATGGACAATATTAAGTTTTTCTCTTCACATTTTTAATAAGCCCAAGAAGACAATATTGTATACATACACCAACATTTTCACTTTTTAACTGTAAACCTACCTTATTTGACTTTTTAACCTTGAATATATGTGCATATGATTCACTGGACTGGCTCCAACTCAGGAATGCAGATCTTCTACTCCTTCTTTTCTCTTCAGTCTTGATGTTGACAGAGTGATTTGAAGAAACTTATACTGCTGTCAGGTACTGTTTATTAGGGAATTTCCACTAATATGCTTTGTTCAAGAAAATGCTATTTTTGAATTAGACAGATGAAAACTTAGTTTGTATTATGCAATACTGATATTTGTGCTACAATTCATTTACATATGAAATTTTTCCTTTCATCACTATGCACATACTGAGAATGTATATCTAACATGAAAATGTATTCTTTAAGTTTGCTATGGCTCACACTTTATTTAAAATGTAACATTTTCCAGTAAAAATAGATTTTATTATTCTTGGCAAACTCTCTTTTCTGTTCACAATAGATTTAAATGAGAAAAATAGTATTATAATGATGAAAAGAAAATGAGGAGAAAAATTTCATGATTCTTGACCTTTGGTATAACATTTTTAAGTCCTTTATTAGCACAAATGTGTTTGCCCTATGGCAATGAATTTGAGACAATAGAAAAAAATATACAAAGGATTTTGCCAATACAAAATGATTTTTTTCCTTTTGTTTCCGCAGGACGTTTTCTTACTAGATTATATGACATCAAGTCTAAAACTAGAAGGGCTTTCTTTCTTCTTAATAATTTAATAATCTTGAATTCAATGGAGGCTTTTATATACTGACTACTTAAACTGAACCCTAATAAGGAAAGAAGATTAAAGGCCATATTTAAGGATACAGATTGTAAATTCTATCCTAGTTTCATTTATTATATCACCTGAAATGCTAATTCATAATGTGAAAATAAAATAACAGGGCTATTTTTATGAAAGGTCAGAATCATACCCAAAATGAACATTTTAGTGAATTCTTTATACTTATACATCAAGATATGTTAGTTTATTTATGTACCAAAAAAGAATGTAATACTAAATCCTGACTACTATATGCATGTTAGCTGACCCCTAGTACTTCAAACTGGAGAAAAGGGACACTGACCAGAGGTTGTATTCTGTTTTTGTCATAGCCCACCTGCCAGGGCTTATAACAGATCTGTAATGGATTTCTTACCTTTTATTGTGTAGTAAATGGATTCATAGATTGTGCCTGTGGCCAATGAACCATGAAACCCCTGGTTTGGAGAAAAGAGTTTATCACACTTTGATGTTATTTCTGTCTTGTGTCAGCTGAGAAGGATGAGCTAGATTATCTGCAAGTAAGTTGGATGCCAAGAGCAGCATTGCTCTCATTTATCCCCCTTATACAGTTCAAGGCGAGGTGTGGCTGCTGTGTGGCTTATGAAGGGGTGATTGGGGCCTGATGGGGAAGTTTTGGTTTTCTGCCTTTGAATCTGCTTGCTGATGTTAGAACTAATTATCAGACTTCAGAGGGATTCTTTCATTGTTTGTTGCTAGAGAAAATCAATCTCTTTTGCTGTACAAGTTAAAGTATTTGAGTGGAATGATGCCATTCTAATTTGTGAACATTTTCCGTTATCACTGGAAAGAGTTTCATCTTTGGCATGCTGATCAAGTGTGGATGAAAAGAGGTAGACTAGAAAATGGGCCAGAATCCAAGTCACTACAAGGGTACTTCAAGAAACTTCATTTGTTTTGATAGCAGCAATATGTAGGGAACATATTGATGATTGTATATTCCATACAGACTAAAAATAAATTTCTTTTAAAGTTGACATATTATGTTTCTGGTGTGAGGGATATCAGTGTAGATGAATTTTTAAACAGTCTTATTAAATAAGAAACACAGAGCCAAATATAGGAGGGATAGCCATAGAGATCAGGGAAATAATGAGAGTAACAGGCTTACCTTAGCTCACCATGGCACCACAGCTTCCCTAGAGAGCTTCTTCCTGTCTAACTTGCACCTTTATTGCCTTGCTGTTCTGCCTTCTCATTGGCTCTTAGCCCAGCTACCTCACTTCCTTGTCACTGCCTGTCTATACAGACCTCTAGGTCTCTATAGTCAGTACTAGGAATAAAGACATGTGTCATCCCACTTGGCTATTCCCTAGTGTGTCCTTGAACACACAGAGACACTGATTGCCATGTGATAGGATTAAGAGCATGTGCTACTACTACCTGACTTTTGTTTATGGCTGGCTATGTCCTCTGATCTTCAAGCAAACTTTATCTATTAATATACAAATAAAATATCACCACATTTCAGCACTAATAGAATATCACCACATATCAACATTTTGAATAAGATAGTAATGTTTGGGATTATTTGGATTTGATAAAAGAGTGAAATTTCTACAACTCAATTACAGTTTAAATTACTATTGTAAAGATTAGTTTTGCTATTTTTTTTCTTTACAGATCCTGTTCCAATGTAGTAATTAATTTTAAATCACTTCCTTATACTGTTTTTTATTAGTGCTATGTCTCTTCATCCTAAACTTTTTGAGATGCTGATGAAAGGAGGAAGGAAAAAGATTTTCTGGTATTAGATAGGTTCCCATTTATTAGAAACTAAAAATAGACATCAATAAAAAAGGAAATAATAAAAAAAACTTTATGATTAAAATATTATACTGTGAATAAAAGAAACCTTTTTTAAATACTAAAATAACTAGGGAAGATACTGTCATTAACATCTCCAATCATTTGTACTGAAAATAAAATGGGACACAATTAAGTAATAACCCATTGGTTTTGTGAAGGAGCAGTTTCCTCTTCCCATTTATTCTGGAAGATTGTGCCTTACATGAGCCCATTTTCATAGAAGTGTATAATATATTTGAGGTATATATTTTTTTTGAGTTGAGGATTGAACCCAGGACCTTGTGCTTGCTAGGCAAGCGCTCTACCACTGAGCTAAATCCCCAACCCGAGGCATATTTTGACCCCTACATGTTGTCTTACCATTTACATTCTATGCCCTTCACATTAGTGTTTGTATTAGTAACTTTTCTCTTGCTTTGATAAATCACTGTGTGCACAGCTACTTATAGAAGGAATGTATTTTGGCTCACAGTTCTAGGGATTTCAAGTTTATAATGGCAGAGACAGTATGGCCTTAGGCAGTAGGCATAGCAACACAAGCAGGAAGCCGAGAGGACACATCTCAACCACAAGAATTTTGGAGAAAGGGAACTGGAAATGATATCAGGCTTTTAATCTCAAATCCTACCTGTAGTTACAGACTTCCTCCTTGAGGGCTACACATAAACAAACCCAATAGCACCACTAACTGGCAACTAAGTGTGCCAGTGCCTCAGACTACTGGAGACAATTTTACTCTTGGTTCCCCTCAATGTTTTCACCTCTACTTTCATGTTACATACACTATCATCTATATCTATATCTATATCTATAGCTGTATCTGTATATATATCTATATCTATCTACTGTATCTATGTAAAATCTGGGGCTATAAATGGAAATAAATACTATGAGATTTGCATTCTTAAAACTGACTTAACTTAGTTAATGAGTATGTTACTTCCATCTGTTTTTCTGCAAGTGGTGAAACTCCATTCTTGTTATAGTTGAAAAAATAATTTATATATAATATAAATGAGAGAGACAAAGACATGGAGAGAGACATAAGCAGAAGGAGAACAAGAAAAGCAGAGGGAAAGTTTATGTTTCTATAACGTAGCTATTGTTAATTGTACTGTGACAAACACTAATATACAAGGATCTCCATTGTATGTTGACTTGGAGTCTTTTGGGAAAACACCAAGAAGTGGCTTCCCTGTATTATATTATAGATGTTTTTTTAGTTATTTTAGGAACCTCCATATTGATTCCCATAGTGGTTGGAACAGTTTACATTCCAACTGCTGTGTTTACAAAGGATCATCTTTTTTAAAAAAGTCATTAGTTTCCAATTTTTCATTTAGTTTGAGATGTGGTTTCAAGTATTTTACTGGTTTCTATAATGAATACTCCCATTTCACTTTCTTATTACATTCTACATTGCATGTTAATATTGAAAAGATCACTAAAGTTTCAGTTACTAATCCACTTCAGTCCCTATTTCTCCACTTACTGACTCTAGACAACTTATTCAAATCTCTTTTGTGTCCCTGTGTCCTCATTTGCATAACAGTAGCACATAAGTCTTCTTTGTACATTTCCAGGGTGTAATGGGGAACTAAAGATACAGCATTCACTGCAATACTTTATTAAATATTATAAAGGACCTAAATTGTAACTATCATTACAAGACAGGCATCATAAAATTTCAACACCAGTAATAAGAAGGAGATGACATTTAATCACATATAAATAGAATTTCTCAAACTCACAGCTCCCCAAAAGCACATCATGCCCTGTTAAAATCTGTTCTTGATGCACTGGGGCTTGTGGGGCATTTGAGACTTCTGCCATCCTAGCTTATTTCCAAATGTGATATGATGAGACTCAGTCCACATTTTTTTGAGACAAGGTCTTATTAGAAATCCTGGCTGGCCTAGAACTTGCTGTGTAGACCAGGCAGCTGCCATCTCAGAGACCTACCCATGTTTGCCTTCAGAGTTGTTGGATTAAAGGTGTAGACTTCCACACACTTGGCTTTGGTTTATCTTTTAAACAGTAATGTAGACAGGAGTTGTCAATAGTGTATATAGGAATAGACCAACACTTCTATTCCATAAGAGCTTATAGAAGGTCCATTTTAAAATAATGGAATGACATTTAATGTCTCTTACTATGAATGAAGCACATCCACACAACCACCAAAAGACACATATTCAACTTTGACAGATGTCATGAGTACACTATTCTTATTATCTTTGAAACATAGGCCTGTTGGGAGTTCATATGCCATGTAGGCATTCCTCATGTACCTTGTTTTCTCAGATCCATTTTACTTCCTTCCACTTCTACAGTATATATTGCAAAAGGTTGACTACTGTCCATATTGTTCCTGGAGTTTCCTTCCAAACAGATTTCTGCATTGACATAGATTGAGAAGTATTGATAGGAGACTAAGTAACAAAAATAATGTGGTTATAACAGCACATTTTTTTCTCTTTCACTCTTTTTGGCAAATATATATATATATATATATATATATATATATATATATATATATATATATATCAAGTAGTCATAAAATACTATTATTATGTCTTCTAATAAGGATGATACAAATTTCATCTTTGTGATTACCTCATTAGATTGCCATGAGTTTATAATGGGTTATTTTCACAGAAGATGATCATAAATTTGGTTTACTCATTTAAAACCATAAATTGTATATGTAGAATTTTGAAGTTTTTGGAAACTTCTATAGTATCCTCTAGTATTTGACCATCAATTCCTCAGTTATAACTACACTGTAATCACAAAAACTGTAATGTTGTTATGTATCAAATTGCTCTATATCATTGCCTTAAAATGATAACTAATAGTTTTACATGATCTGTGTGTCAAGAAGCTAAGGTTGTTTTATTGAATTAGCTTTAGCTTATACATGTATTTTCAGCCATCCTGGTGGTTGCTCAGGGCTCAGCATATTTATAATGAACTTAACTAGGATGATTTATCTGTGTTTTCTATAATATCTCATCCTCCAGCAAAACAGTCTGTTTGTATCCCCATGATGCAGATGTGGAAATGGACACTTGTGGCTTAGGCTGAGACTCACCTCACTGTTATTTTTAGTGAATGTTGCTGGTCAAATAAGTCATAAGTGCAGCCCAGATCCAAGGATTAGGTTAATAAGCTCTGCCTTCTGATAGCATATACATACAGAGAGGTGTGATATTCTGTGTGGTCTCCCATACTCGGAAACCTAGTTCCCTACTTATCTCAAAAACATAATGTTTAAAAAATATATTCCTGTGTGTTCAGATGTTTATTCAGCTGATCCTGACTATCTTCTGGTATTAACACCATATCCACATAAAAATCCAGTAGTCTTTAGAATATCCTAGATCCTCAAAATTATTTTATGCCAAATTCTAGGAATGTATCAGCAATGTATATCTATGCACTAAATATTTATTAGTCTTCAAGGTAGTATTATCCTGAAGATAGAGTTCTAAACAAGACAGATAACTATTATTTATGAGTGTTTGGAAGGTAGAGGTGGGCATTAAACAGACTACATTTGTTGTAAATGTAGCTGATTACATTGCCTTTTAGATTCATGACACTATAGTCTTAGACACTATAAAAAAAGAGACTCCACATTTCAATGACTAAAGTAATGAAGATCTTTACACTTTTATTACCAAAAGTCCTATCTGGCTACATAGTCTTATACTAGAAAAATTTATCTGAGGAATGATGTGCTTAAGATTGGTAACTAAATTTTAATATGTTTCTACATTTCATAGTTTCCAAACTTACCATATGTTGAATAAAGATGTATGTCTCTGCCTTATATTGTTGGTATAGAGTCTCTCCAAGAACTATAATCTTGTCATTTGCGGCATGCTGGATTGACAGACAGCTCCCAGAATCTGCATGTCTCTACCTCTAACTGCTGGGCTTATAAAGATTTAGCCCTGCCAAGAATGTATGAAATATTTTTATTCATTTGGCTATTTGACAATATCATACAGATATAAGATGCATTGTGATTACTCTCTTCTTAATCTCTTATATCCTTCCCATCACTATCAACAGCTCTCATCACCACTTGCCTCTTTATCAGATTAATGATTTTTGGATTTCCTTTGTGATCTATTCATTCTTTTTAGAAATATCTCTATATGAGCACTGCATCGCCAGGGTATTATCGGATACACATCTGCAGGCATATTATGCTTTCCTTGAATTTATATGTAGCTGGAGTTCAGCCGTGTCGGATGGAACCCCTGATACCTTTCTCCATCCATGGTCAAATGTTGATGAGCAGACCCAGTGCAAGCATCCACAATTGCTTTAAATTTATGATTGCGATAAATATTTCTTACCCAGGAGATAACAATTATTATGCTCTTTCCCAATTTTCTGCCTCTTAAATTCTTTCTGCCCTCCTCTATAATGTTCCCCAGCCTTAAAATAGATGGTAGAAATATCTTGTTAGCTCTAAGTACTCATCCATCATTTATTCTAAGCATCCAATACAGTCATCAAACTCTACATTCACCATTATTGTAAAGAAAAACATCTCTGATGAAGGCTGAAAGAGTATCCTATGTCTATGACTGTAAACTTAAAGGTAGTTTGATACATGCTATGTTGATTTTACAGTATTCTGATCCCATGAGGGCCTATGTTCTCCCCAGCCATGTTTAAGTATGGGTTCCCTCCCATGGAACAGGTCTCTAAATAAGCAGATTGGCATTGCTTACCCACATAATGTTAACAACTTGATCACAAGTAGACATATCTTGCCTGGCAAGTTTGTCTCATATATGGTAGGATTCACAGCTGGGCAACCTCACTGATAGCTTTTCTCCCCTATCAGGCTCATAGTATGGTCTGAGACTATGAATGCTATCTGTCAGTAAGTAAACTTCCAGCTCATTTCCAGCTTGAGTTCTCTATAGCATGTATCCAAGTTGTATATCTTTGGCAATGATACCTTATGTTCTGCTTCTGATGGGAAACCAAAAGGAATGACAAGAGTTTGTATTATTTGAAAGTTGGGTCATTGGGACTTCCTTGATTAACAACTAACAAGGAAATATCAGACCCCTAGCACATTAAAAAAAATTGATAACTAGTTAAGGAAGGGAACGGCTCAGTTGCCTTTAGCCTACTGGCTGTGGGTGGGCTAAGACTTCTGTTGGTCTTTTCTGTGTCAAACATACAGATTGCAAGCCCAGCACCACTTACAGATCTTTGGCAACAGTTAACTCTGCAGCTCTCACATAATTGAGCCTGTATGATACTGAGTATTCAGAGATGGGTAATGCCTGTGGGGAGCTCACCAACCTAAGACAGAATGCCTGTGTGGCCTGGACAGGTGTCTCCATGATAGGTAAGATGACCTGCTGACATCCTATGCAACCTAAATCAGAAGCTCATTTTTCAGTAAAAGTGGGGGACCTGTAGGGCCATGGCCCCCATTTTTGGTAACTGTTGCCTTGCTTGCTGACCTTGACCTTGATATCCTCCCTATGCTAATTCCCTGCAAGATTCTACCCTCCTGAATGCTTAAGGGAAGCTCCCTGTCTGTGTATCCAGCATATTGGAGGTTAACAGCTTAGATGCAAGAGTGTAAAACATCAGAAGTGGGGTTGGGGACTTAGCTCAGTGGTAGAGTACTTGCCAAGCAAGCACAAGGCCCAGGGTTCAATCAATCCTCAGCTCAAAAACAAAAACAAAAACAAACACAAAACATCAGAAGCGAACTTCTGCCATCTGGGGTTCTTCCATTGTGCTCTAAGCCTGTATTTAAGACCTTAAGACCTCCTCCTCCTCCTTCAATAAATGGCATTTGGCATAAAAAAGAAGAAGAAGGGGGAGGAGGAGGAGGAGGAGGGGGGGGTCAAGATTATGATGGGGAAACCCACAGAGACAGCTGACTGGTGTTAGTTGGAGCTCACAGACTCTAGAGTGGCAGCTCAGGAACCTACATGGGACTGAACTAGGCCCGCTGAATGTGGGTGACAGCTATGTGACTCGATCTGTTTGTGTGGTCCCTGGCAGCAGGACCAGGACTTATCCCAGATGCATGAACTGGCTTTTTGGAGCCCATTCCCTGTGGTGGGATACCTTGCTCAGCTTTGATACAATGGGGAGGGGCTAGGCTCTCCTTCAACTTGGTATGCCAGACTTTGTTGACTACCATGGGAGGCCTTACCCACTCTGAGGACTGGATGGGCGTAGAGTGGGAGGGAGATGAGGAGGCAGGAGAAGAGGAAGGAGGGGGAACTGGGGTTGGTATGTAAAATGAAAATAATTTAATAAATAAATATATTTAATAAAAAAATTAATAACAAACCGTGGCTTCTGGACGCAGCTTTTAGTAGCTATGCAAGGTATCTCTGGTAGTTGGAAAGAAAATGGCCCCCATTGGCCCATAGAGAGTGGCACTATTAGGAGGAGTGGTTTTTTTGGAAGACACGTGGCTTTGCTGGAGGAGACATGTCACTAGGGGTGGGATTTTAGGTTTCAGATGTTCAAGCCAGCCCCAGTGTGGCACTCTCTTCCTGCTGCCTGGATATTGAGATGTGGAACTCTCAGTTCCTTCCACAATACCATGGCTGCCTTCATACTGCCATGCTTCCTGCCATGATGATAATGGATTAAATCTCAGAAATGTAAGCCAGCCTCAATAAAATTTTTCCCTTATAAGAGTCATGGCGTCTCTTCACATCAATAGAAACCCTAACTAAAACAGTATTTCCCTTCAAAATCTTTGAAATTATTGTTATTAATGCTTTTACTTCAGTTATAAAATACGAGTTTTCCATCTGTGTTTTTGTTATTGTTTTTCATACCTACTGGATTTTGGCAAAAACTTCCCATGCTGTCTTATCTGCCTTTCTCCCCTCTTTCTACCCACAATATAGCCCTTCTCTACCTTTGTGTTACCTATGTTCTAATACCACATCTCCCTGAATCATTACCCTGTCAATAGCTTCTTTCTAATTCCCAGCCTTCTACAGGAACTCCAAGTTGAATACACTAAATTAGAGATTCCAGGCTAAGATCCGCATAACAAGAGAAAACACATGGCATTTGTTTTTCTGTACCTAGTTGACCTCATCCTGTATATTTTTTTTCATTTTCATCCATTTACCTTCAAATTTCTTAACTTAATTTAAAACCAAATAATATTCCATGTGTATAGTAGAGATACCACATCTTCATAAGTCTTTCACCAATTTATGGGCAACTAGACTAATTCAACTTTCTAACTATTGTGAAGAGAGGAGCAGTAATGAACAGAGATGTACAAGAATCTTTGTATTAGAATAGAGTCATTGGATATTTTTTAAGGAGTGATATAGCTTAGTCATGTGGTAGTTATATTTCTAGATTGCTGAGGAAATTCTACACTCATTTACATAGTATTCATACCCATTTGTATTCACACCATCAGTTAATACATGTTTCTGTTTCTCTATATGTATGCCATGATTTGTTGTCTTGTTGGGAAAAGATGGAATCTCAAAGTAGCATTAAGTTGCATTTCCCTGAGAGCTAATCATGTTGAACAATTATTATAGTGTTTAATAACCATTTGTATCTCTTTTTCTGAAGGAAGTATTCTGTGTTTAGGTTTATGGTCCATGTTATGACTGATTTCTTTGGACTCTTGATGCTTTTTTTTTTTTAGTTCTTTGAGCATTATAGATAGTAATCCTCATTCAGATGTATAGCTAAAAAAGTTATCTCCTATCTTATGAGCTGACTTTTTACTCTTTTAATGCTTTTACTCATTGTACAGAAGCTCTTAAGTTTCATCAGGTCCCATTTACCAATTTCTGACCTTATTTATTAAACCACTGAAGTCCTATTTAGAAAGTCCTTGGATCAATGCCTGTATATAATAACATATAGCTTAGGTTTTCCTATGCCACATTCTGTATTTCAGATTTTACAATAAGACCTTTGATCTATTTGAAATTGATTCTTGTGTAGGATGATAAATAAGCATATACTTTCATTTTCCTACATGTATACACCCATTTTCACAACACTATTGGTAGAAGATGTTCTTTCTTCCAATGTGTATTTTTGGTATATGTCATCTTTTTACATTAATACTGGGGATTTAAACTCAGCTCTTCAAACTTGTATAGCAAGCCCTCTTACTCACTAACACATCGCCACAATGCTCAAAACTAATTCTTAATGGGTGAGTACGAACAGGGGAAAATATAGCAATTGATATGGGAATATCTCTTCAAAACCTTACTTGTAAATTATTCTTCTCTCTTCTCCTCCCCCATGCTTACCATTTCAGCCTGTGGTTGCAAATAAAAGCTATGAACAATGGTTATTAGAACTCTGTTGAAGGCACTGAGGAAAACAAAGTTGCCTTTTTTCATAATCTAGCAGTAATTGTAGTACAGCACACCACAAAAGGTAATGAAAAAAAAGATAAAAACGGATCTCACAATATGGAAGCGGAAAAATGATGTTTCACATGATTTATTAGAGAAATGGACACTAGATACTATTATTTGCAGTTTTTTTTATTTTTTTGAGAATTTTATACATAAGTACTGTATTTACATTATTTTACCCTATAACCTCCTGCTCCACCTCCCCTTATATTGGCCACTCTCTCTGAAATTCATGACCTCACATTTATTATTATTACTATTGTTAAATATATATGCACATGTCAGCATGGCCTGTTAATTCCATTTATTGTTTCTCATGTGTGTACGTGCTGTGGGATGGTCTTTCTGTATGCTGCGAATATGTGTTGCTACTATTGGATAATATAGAAGCTATTTTGGCCTATGGTGTGATAAGAGGCAGGCAGGAAATCCAAGAGAGATACAGGGAGAGTATGACAGAGTCAGAGCAGATACTAGCCCGCTGCCTAAGGAGCAGCATTCCAACAGATCAATAATGCCATGGCCACGTGGAAATATATAGATTAATAGAAATGGGTTAATTTAAGATGAAAGAGCAAGCTAGCAAGAAGACTGAGCTATAGACCAAATAGGCTGTAATTAATATTAAGCCTCTGACTGGTAAGTCCAGTACTAGCAGGTGGGGAAGATTCATCTGGCTACATACATGTGCTTAGATCTGACACTATTAGGGAACTTGTCCCTAGATAAGGCTGAGGCTCCCTCTCTGTATCCATTAACTGCCTGTAGCAATTGTGATTATACCCCATCCACCTACCAATCCACATTGGCATGTCAATTGATGTCATTGTATTGATCTTGTTTAGGTAACTATATTGTTAAAAACTGACAAGAGTAGCTTCTCTGTAATATATAAAGGACACTATCTCATAGCAAATATCCTTCTCCTCTGGATAATTGGCTTGGTTTACTGTATTAGGCATGATTTTGTTCTCATTAAGAATGCTTTAAGTTCAATTAGATGGCTGCTAGTTACCTCTAAGCTGTAAGTACCACTATTGCACACCCTTGAGGTTATTTTGTTGTGTTGGTCATTGATTCGGTTTATAGGAATTATAGCTGGGTAGGAATATTGATTGACTTTCTCTGTTGGCAGCTTACATAGATACTTAAGATAATATGAGAGATAGACCTAAGGGAGGCAACTTAAAGGTCAGTTCCAGCTTGATTTCTCCAAGTTGTGTGTCCAAGGTGTGTGATGTCTTCAGTATTAGGTTCTTATGTTCAAGTTCTGGAAGGCAATCATAAGCAACATTGTTCTGTGAGTCATATATATATATATATATATATATATATATTTGTCTGTGGTTGCAAATAAAAGCTATGAACAATGTATATAGATACATATATATGTATATATCTATGAAGTCATAGATATATACACACATCACACACACACACACACACAGGTGTGTGTGTGTGTGATGTGTGTGTGTGTGTGTGTGTGTGTGTGTGTGTGTGTGAAGACATGCAATGACCAAGACAACTTACATAAAACAAAGGAATTCATTTGGGAGTGTGTTTAATTTCAGAGTTTAGTCCATGACCATCATGGAGGGGACCATGGCAGGAGGCAGGCAAGGAGCTGGAGCAATAGCTAAGACCTTACAGCCTGAGACAACAACCATGAGGCAGGGAGAGAACTAAATTGGAAGGGTATATAGGCTCTTGAAACCTCAAAGCCTATTCCTAGCAACACACCTCTTCCAACAAGGCCATACCTCCTAATTCTTCACAAATAGTTCTACCAACTATAGACCAAAAATTCAAATATATGAACTATGGGGTCTATTCTCATTCAAACTCTCTCTCTCACTCTCTCTGTGAGTGTGTATCACTCTGTCTGTCTCTCTGTCTCTGTCTCTCTGTCTCAGTCTCTCTGTGTACATACACTTACATATGTATATATACTGAAGTAAAAATACAATAATGTTTCTATATGTCTTTTTCAAATATCCTTAGTGTTACAGTTCCCTCCCTTTCCATCAGCGCTTCCATTCATTTTCTCCTTTCTAGTATCTGTATCCTATTATACACTCTGGAGCTCCTTTTTCCTCAGTGCACCTCATGATCCCTTTTTACTTGCCTATTTTCTAATTGTATTTAGACACAGAATTCACATAATAATTCCTAGTCTGCACTCTCTTTCAGAAATCCTTACTCAAATGTCTTAGGGTTAGGGTCAAGCATTCCAATGAATAAACATTTATTTACATATTTTTATTTCTACCTGTGGCTGGGATACTGATGTTGCCATAACTTATTCTTCATAAGGACCCAGGGACATTATATTAATCTGGAAGGAGATAAACAGACCAGCTACTTCCACTAACAATATACAAAATTGTTTTTTATATAATTTTATGCTAATTAAAATATGGAAGTAGGATATAGTGGGTAGCCATCCCAGCCTTGGCCTAGAAGTTCCAACCCCCATTGAGGCTTTGGTAATGGTCATGCCCACAAGGTGTGTCTGAGAGAGGAAGCTGAAGACCCAGGATCGAGAGGAGAGGCTTCTCTTAGTTCCAGAGAACACCGCCGGACTGTGCCATACCTTTCCCAGACACTGCAACCTAACCCTTCATTTGTAAGTCACCCCACAAAATAAACCTCCCTTTTAACTAAGTGGAGTGGCCTTAATAATTTCACCAATAACTACAGTAGGATACCTTTGTTCACTTCTGAGAGCAAAACTAATGCAACATCAGAAATTACCATGAGTATTACCAAAGAGTAAAATTATAGAATTCTTCAAGGTTTCTACAATTTGGTTTTTATTTCTGGATATTTCTACAAGTTATTGCTCTGCCTGATTCAAAAATAGTAGATTAAACATTTATTGCTTAATGTGATTCTGAGAGTTGATCTTTATGCTTGTCTGCTTCACTTGATGACAAGCAAGGGACTAGGGAAAGAAAGAGCACTCTCCAACACGGCCTTATTCACATGACTGGCAGTCGGTCCTGGCAGCTCACTGAGAGCTCAGCTGGGATGCTTGGCCATCATCAGTTTTCGCTTCTTCTCAGTTGCTCTTCTCCACATGGCTCCTTTGGCTTCCTTCCAGCTTGGTGGTTAGATTCCCTGAAAGAAAATGGTCCAGAAGAAGACACAGCGATGGTCAAGTGCTTCTCAGGCTTCTTGTGTTATACTTTCTCTGTTCCACTAGCCAAAGCCAGATAGATACATAGACCAGGACAGAACGCAGGTAAGAAGACATGCCACAAAGATAGAAATTTGGAAGGAGGGTATGTTTAATCAAGGGCTTCCAAATAAAATGCCCTACTAGCTATGTTTGGGTTTCCTCATCTAGAAAAAGTCAGAAAATGGCACTATATAAAATGGAATGATTTAAATATAAAATATTTAAGAAGTTTAGAGCAGTGTTCTTCACATAAATATGTATTAGCGATTATTAATATTTCAATAAATATTAATAGTTTTAAATAAAATAGAATACTTTGCCAGACTGTGTCATCATAAAATGGCAGTTAAGTTTTTTTTTGTTTTTTGTTTTATTTTTAAATACCTGTGTCCTTGAAATGTGCATTGTCATTGATATATTCTTCATAAGCACTCAGGGTCATTATATTAATCGTGAAGGAGAAAAACAGGGTTTCCAAATACAATACAAGCTTCTGCCTTAATCTGCATTCTTCTGAAGGCCTTCTGATGTATTATTTCTGTTAATGTTAATTTTGTCATAAAACAATCATACAGTATTAATCAGTACTCAGTTGATTATCCAGAAATACGCTGTCTGGGCAATGCTGTGGATTCAGCTAAAGCAATAGTTTCATGATCAATTGCTCTTCTATCCACACACTTCAAACTCCTTTACAATATACTCTGGGCCCTACCCAGATGGTACCACCCAGGTTCCTCTATATGTGCTGCTTCTTCTTCCCCGACCCTCAGACTGCTGCCACCTCTTCTCTTCCATCACAGTTCTCCGATTTTCCCCTCAAAACTTCACATAAAACTTGCTTTGCACCTCCAAACAAGATTCATTTTGTCCTTCATTACAGTCAGTCCCCCAGCCATATTAGTCTTATAACCATTGCTTTGTATCTCATGCATGTGGTGTTTACTTTGTATCATTATTTGATTCAATTATTCTTTTATTCCTTTACTTCTTTATACATCTATATATACCTGTACCAGAATGTCCAGGAAAAATTTAATTCAATCCTGTTTTGGAGAATCATTCTCTAGGAGAATTAAAGAATGTGTGTTAAGAAGTGTTAACTAACATTTATTAATAGCTTACTGTGCATTGTAGAATATTCTAAGTGTATTTAATTATTAAAAGGAGAATAACAAAAACTCAAACATAAAAGTTCAAAAAAACCCCTTTATTTCTTGCTGAACTGAAAAGGAAAAAATAACAGACATACTAAAGTATTTTTTTACAATAACTTTTGATTGATTACTGATATAATGGTTAGGGTGGTAGTTTTGATGGGACAGAAAATAACCTACATCCATATCTTTTGGAAAAGATAGAAATTTCATTATAATTTATGAACCTTTGAGAGGACACCCCTGGATTAAACTCCCAGGCAAATGCCACCATCTGTGTTATTTCGTTCTATTTGCCAATGTAGGCACAGCAGGTACTATTACATTAACCTTTTCCCTAATCAGCATCTTCTCAAATACTTTGGATTTTCAAAAGCTCTAAATCCAAAAGTGCATATTTAAAATTGTTTTCTTCTGGAAAAAATTAGTTTTTACTGATTCATCTAAATTTTCATTATGACATTAAAGTATGGCTTATAGTCATCAAAGAAAAATGACAAAGAGATTATTTTGTTAACACTAACCAGGAGACTTTATGATTTATAAAAGGTAAAGTGGATTATTTTAAAGTAACATACGTTTTCACATTTTTTCACATATAACATAATTTTAAATGCTGGGTTTTTAAAAAATATATCAGTATCATAAAAATTCTTCTTTAATCTTTCTTTCCTTTTGGGTGGGGAGTGAGGAGAGAATTCTGCTTTGCTGTTTTCACCTGCCATCTTCATTGTTCACCTTATGGTGCAAAACATTCCTGAGATGATTTTACAACCCACATCTGAAAACTTACTTTTTTGCAGTCCTGTCTGTCTCTACAGATGCTCTCTTTCCCAACACATTTTGGAAAGACCCCTCATAAACTACTTGGCCTGAATTAAGTCAAATGCTCATTCTTGACCTAAATCAGATCATGAACTTATAAACTAAAATGAAAGAAACTCTATTCCTAAAACACTAGGAAGGTAGCAAGGTAAAAATTCTCCCAAAGGAAAATGAGAGTAATATGTAGATGATTGATAGATAAAAGGCAGATAAATTGAGAAACACAAACCTACTCATTTATAAAACATTGTGTGAACCTGAACTTTTAACCAGTTAGTCAAGCTTAGCAGTGAATTATCATACGCTATTCATAAATTCAAAAAGTAAGTAAGTTGTGGAGATCGTGTAAGCACAGAATATATTAAATACTGTAGAAAAATATTGCGCCATTGGTACCCAGTCCATATTTTCCCAGAACTTAGCATTTTTGTATATAGCGTTTCAATTCCAACTCCTAGTACTTGTTTCTTTTCACCTACAGCTTTCTCTACTTGTTCTTGGGCAACAGCAGAAATGCACAAGGAACATTGCTCCTTTGATAATAGAATGGGTATGCAAATAACCTATCCCCTTTATTCACCAGGTTTGATTATTCCAATATTTTCTGCCTACATTATCTCCCAAATTTCCCAGGCATTAGTCACTTGTCCATAGTGATACCGTACTAAATAATGTAAATAATTTTAAAAGTCATGCATTTATTGACCACATGTATGCTGTGTACCACACCCTTCAGTGCATGTGGAGACCAGAGGAGGTGGTCCCCTGAAATTGGTGTTAAAGATGGCTGGTAGCTGCCATATGGGTGCTGGGAATTGAACCCAAGTCTTCTGTAAGAGCAGCAAGAAATCTACCACTGAGCCCTCTCTCCAGCCTTAAACAAAATAATGTTTATTGACTATCTTGCATATTTTACTTCTCCACACTCTATTAATGTATACATGATAGTTTCCTTTTTACAAGTTCTTATAAGGTGACTATGGATATAAGTTTGAGCCTAATTCTATATTATCACCTTTCACTTTTACATCGTGTAAGGATGAAAGACTATTGACTCATTTTTCTTTCCTGAACTTATTTGTTTCTAATCACTTGTGTTCTGATTTCCCAAATAAAATATGGCCACAACCGTGTATGAAAATGTAATTCAAAATAAATACCCTATTTTATAAAGTCTAAGGTTAACGTAAGAGCCTGACACTGAGATTATAAGCAAAATAAGATATGCACATAGAGTAGGACATGATATAGAAATGGAGAAATTAAGATTCCTAGAGAAGAGAGCAGCATAGTAAATGGATAAAAATGATTTTGTGCAAAGAAATTAGACAACTTTTATTAGACAAGTGGTGCTCTCGAAATTTCACAGTAATGTTTTACTGAATTTAAATGAGTATATGTACCATATTTTCTTTATCCATTCTTCAGTTGAAGGGCATCTAGGTTGTTTCCAGGTACTGGCTATTATAAACAATGCTGATATGAACATAGTTGAGCAAATGCCCTTGTGGTATGATTGAGCATTCCTTGGGTATATGCCCAAGAGTGCTACAGCTGGGACTTGGGGGAGATGGATTCCCAATTTTCTAAGTAAGTGCCATATTGATTACCAAAGTGGCTGTACAAGCTTGCATTCCCACCAGCAGTGGAGGAGAGTTCCCCTTGCTCCACATCCTCTCCAGCATAAGCTGTCTTCTGTGTTTTTGATCTTAGCCACTCTGATAGGTATAAGGTGGTATCTCAGAGTCATTTTGATTTGCATTTCCCAGATAATTAGGGATGTTGAGCTCATGGATAGGCAGGATTAACATAGTAAAAATGGCAATCTTTCCAAAAGCGATCTACAGATTCAACTCAATTCCCATCAAATTACCAACACAATTCTTCACAGATCTGGAAAGAATAATACTCAACTTCATATGGAAAAACAAAAAACCCAGGATAGCCAAAAGAATCCTGTACAATAAAACAACCTCTGGAGGTATCACAATCCCCAACCTCAAGCTCTACTATAGAGCTACAGTAATAAAAACAGCTTGGTACTGGCATAAAAACTAACTTGTAGATCAATCGAATTGAAGACCCTGACTTTTACCCACACACCTATGAACATACAATTTTTGACAAAGAAGCCAAAAATGTACAATGGAAAAAAGAAAGCATCTTCAACAAATGGTGCTGGCATAACTGGATGTCAATGTGTAGAAGGCTGCAAATAGATCCATATCTGTCACCATGCACAAAACTTAAGTCCAAGTGGATCAAACACCTCAACATAAATCCAGTTACTCTGAACCTGATAGAAGAGAAAGTAGGAAGTAGTATTGAACGCATTGGCACCGGAGATCTAAATATAACACCAGTAGCACAGACACTGACAGAAACAGTCAATCAATGGGACCTGTTGAAACTGAGAAGCTTTTGTAGATCAAAGGACATGGTCAACAAGATAAAGCGACAGCCTACAGAATGGGAAAAGGTCTTCACCAACCCCACATCTGACAGAGGGCTGATATCCAGAATATATAAAGAACTCAAGAAATTAGACATAAAAATGCCCAACAGTCCAATTAAGAAATGGGCTATAAGAACTAAACAGAGAATTCTCCACAGAGGAAGTTCAAATGGCTGAAAGACATTTAAGGAATGGAAGCACATGAATTATGAACCAACGGCTGTGGAGCCCTCTGGATAAGTGAGACAATTGAATAGCTTGATCTGTTTGGGAAGCACCCAGGCTGTGGGACCGGGACCTGTCCTTGGTTCATGAGCTGGCTGTTTGGAACCTTGGGCTTACACAGGGACACATGCTCAGCCTGGAAGGAGGGGACTGGACCTGCCTGTACTGAATCCACCAGGTTTAAATGAGTCCCCAGGGGTGTCTTGGTCCTGGAGGAATTTAAATGAGGTATTTATTCAATATCATCTTTCTGTCAGAATAATTATAGGGCATTCACTTTGTTTAAAGGCAGTTCAAAATCACAAGAGTCACAGATCCAACATAGTTATCAAGGCCTGTTTTTCCTGACAATAGTAGAGGATTCTTTTCCATTTTAAAAATCTTTCAAATAAAGAAAATTTATCAGCATCAGTCTCAGATGGAAGTAGATAATTTCAGAATCAGATAGAAAAACTCACCAGGAAAAAAGTAACTTTTCAGAAAATTCTTAGAATATCATGCATAAGACCTTGTGTAGGATTCCATTGACATTTTACAAAATCGAGTTTACATTCTAAAACATTTAATTTGGTTTCAAAAATTGAGATCTTATGAATCATTTGAAAACTTATTTCTCATCTTTTCATCCACTATAAAATGTCAAAAATGGAAAGGATATAGAACAATTATTTATCACTTCTAACTTTCCAATTCCTTAGCACTTTTCAGAAGTCAATTCCAAAATGTTTTCATCATGTCTATTTTATATGACAGTGCACTTTACCTCAATTTCTGCATTATAATTTATTCTTACCTCTTCAACAGTGCCTACCTCATCCTATCAAAATGTATCTCTTTTGCTATTTTTCTACCCCTTCCTCATTTTATTCTCTTTCTCTTCAAATACTATTCTTTTTCCTGAAATTATCCTCCACATCTTTTACTACCAGTTATGTCCTTACTTGTTAACATTAACAAGGTAGTAATTTTCCACTAACAACCTTAGGTATGGTTTATACTTATTATGTACTTTAATAAGTAATTCAAATCAATCATGCATATAATTTCTGATGCATAATTTAGAGAAAGGATGAGAAAGAAGCATTTTCTTTTACCTAAAAGAGTGATTCTCAGACTGGGAAACTGCTTAGTTATTAAAGGCACTTGCCAATCAAGCTTGCTAACTTGAGTAATCACTAGTATCCACATGGTGGGGAGAACCCATTCTTGCAAGTTTCCCCTTGACCTCCACTTATACCCAGTAGCAAGCCTGTGACCCTTGGAATAAAAGAAATGTAATTTAAAATGCTTAATTGTTTTGTAATTCTCAAACGTCATCTTCTTAAAATCTTCTTAAAAGCAGATCTGTTTCTTCAGATATTGAAAATGTTAAGAACATAATCATTTTCCAGTAACTCAGTCATATGTAAGCTCTTTCCATATTACGGGTACTTCAGTGTTGAAAAAATACCCTCACCATCCATTTCTTTATGTTATCATGCTTTCATAAGATTATCTAATAATTACCCATTGCTTCTGAAAAATAGCAAATAATAGTGGCATATATACTGGAGAGATGTTTCAGTGATTAAAAGCCCTCACCACTCTTCCAGGGGACCCATATTTGATTCCCATCATATGCATTTTGGTTCACAATCATTTATAACCCCAGTTCCAGGGAATCAGAACCCTCTTTGGCTTCTTTGCACACCAGGCATATAAGTGGTTCACAGGCACACAGGCTAGCAAAATGCCAATATACATAAAAAAACAAAATTAAAATATGTGTGTGGGAGTGTGTTTCAAGAAATGTGTATATCAAGAGTTGTAGATTGAAATTGTCATTTCAGAAGCTCTCTAAAGTTTGTGCTCAATGTATTAGTCAGAGATAAAATCTCATTTGAAAGCTTAACTGATGAATGAACTGCTTCCAAACTCACACAGTTGTTGGCTAGATTGAATTTCAATGTAGTTGATTAACTGAAATCCTCAGTTTCTTTCAACTAAAAGCTAACTTCAGTTCCTTATCATACATGTCATTCTGACCTACCAGTTTCTCTCAGCTATGCTAGACATAGATAGATCGCTAGTAAGACAAAATTTAGAGCCTTAAATATTCTAAATACACAAGTCACAAGCTGTCATCTTTGACATATTGTATTTATTAGAATTAAGTTGCAATTCTTAGGCACTCTCATTAAAGGGAGAAAGTTAGAGTAAGCATAGTGATGATATCCCTTTTTAGAATCTGTACACCACCGATTTTTTTCTTTATGATGGTTGCCCTTTGAATAAGCAGTTCGTTTTCTAGGGGTATCGAAGCTTAGATTTTTATTGGTAGAGGACACTATTTTTAAAATTATAGAAATGGTTATTACAATCATCTGTGTGCAGTACCATTACTTTATGTCATTGAATTTATGATTCTAAGTTTCAAAAAAAATTGTGTGAAACTAGGTTTTCAAAAGTCTTTATTCAGAAATGATTTGCAGTGGATTTTGTCAGCCTTGCCGTAAGAAGAGATATTATGAGCTAAAACCACAGAGCCTCAAAAATATGTGTGACTGAAACTTACATAGTTTTCATACAAAATGTCTCTTGCTGACTCCAACTCAGAATTTAGCACATAGTGGTTTTTTTTTTATAAAATAAATGTCCTTGAAATTCCAGCTATTTTGCCATGTGTATTATGGCAATTGCTTCCTAGTTAAAGTTAAGGCCATCTTTATAGTAATTTTCATGCTTTCATTTATATTAAGAACTCAAAATAGTTGAAAACAGGTAAAATTCTTACTGTATTAATGAAGAGTTCTGCCTCATAAGTGAAATTTTATTACACAGAAATGTAAAAATATAACAAAGATAGAGCTAAATTTTTTTACATATAATGCATTTTTAAGTAGACATTTTCTTCCATAAATAGAGATTTATATTCACATATAAATTGTGTATTCACAGGAGAAGTTTCAACTATGTTTTTTAAATAATGAGGGTACCACTTCAGTGCAGCATAAGGCCATGTTTACCATGACAATGATCCTCACATTAAATTTTTTTCAAATAATGGCTTCAATATATTTAACATAGCTGGTTTTAAAAAACATTTTTGAGAGGGAAAGGTCAACAGATGGGTAAGAACAATTAATATTTGTTCAAAGTTTAGTCTTTTTTTTTTTTAGCAAAACCAAGATTCCCTTGCTGCTGAGTGCTGTCTGCTAGGGTAGCTATAAGCTAACAGGAGTAATTGAACTGTGCTCAATAAAAAGAGAAGTTTTGTTACAGCATGTCTTATCTTAGAAGTAGACTAGCAATGCATAAGGCCTTAGGTTGCAACTGCAGCATGGACATAGTGAAAGAAGGCCAATGGGCTAGCATCAGCATGGAAGTAATACAATAACATATCTCAGTCTGTATTGTTAGAATGCATTATTAAAATTATTTTACCTATTTTTACTTATTTTTTCCTTGTTTATTTTTGAGTTTGTAATTTAAATATATTTCTCCTTTCCCTTTCTTCCCTCCCATAAACCCTCCCCATTTTCCTCAAATTGATAGTCTAGTTTTTCAATAATTATTACTACAAACATATATTTATATAATATACATATATATTACTAAAAATAACCTGTTTTATCAATACAGTGTTGTTTGCATGTATGTTTTCAGCTATGCAAAAGTTGCATGTGTAGTTCACATGATGTTTCTATTAGTCAGAATTTTTATAGTTAAATTTTGGCATCAATGTTATTGAGAGAAATAACAGATTTTTCTCTGTGGAGAAGAAATTAATTACTATTACCATATATAATAGTCTCTAAATGAATTAGAATTTAGTTATTCTACTTTGTTTGACATAAGATTTTGTTTTAAACCCCTGCCTTATTTAATCAACCAACCAAACAAACAAAAATCTTGACAGAGAAAAAGTATCCTTTATGAATCTACTCCATACATTATTGAAAACAATGAAGAAGAAAGGGGAGGATAAGGATTGTAATTTTGGAATTCCTTTCAGAATTACATTACTAAATGCTCAACAAATTATTGTTGAGTGGTTATGGTTTAAATATTATGTATATTTTCAGTGTTGTATTTACTGGTAGCAAAATCTAAATATTAAATCATTTTAATCACATAGTCAGAAAAGTAATGTGCCCTTACATTGCTGTCTATGTCCTTACTTTGTTGGTCCAAACATCAAGAGCAACAGCCAAATCATCATCATCTAAACAAGTTTTGAACTTCACAGTTTATAAACCATTATGTATTGCGCACAATATTTCTCTTATATCCTTTTATTTGATCCTCACAAAAGTCAAAGTGGGCATTGTTTCCTTTGTTCAGAAGAAAGTCTAGGTTAGGCAAGGTTGAGTGACCTTGCTCAAGATAAGCATGTTGCTAAGTGACAACATTGGTCACTTTCACACTGAACTGTACATATTAAAAAAGGTTGACTATTTGTCCTTGTGCTTTTTCCAATCTTGGTCTCAACAATGCACGGAAACACATGAACTGTGAACCAATAGCTGAGGAGCTCCCATGGAACTGGAGCAGGCCCTCTGGATAAGTGAGACAGTTGAAAGCTTGAACTGTTTGGGAGGCCCCCAGGCAGTGGGACCAGGACCTGTCCTTAGTGGCTTTTTGGAACCTGGAGCCTATGCAGGGACACTTTGCTCAGCCTGGGGGAATGGAGGAGAGGACTGGACCTGCCTGGACTGAATCTACCAGGTTGAGCTGAATCCCCAGCAGAGTCTTTGCCCTGGAGGAGAGGGGCTGAGGGGAAGGTGGGGGAGGGGCAGGAGGTGGAGAGGACAGGGGAATCCATGGCTGATATGTAAAATTAAATTAAATCAGAAAAGAAAAAAAAATGAAAGAATCAACCTTAGAGGGCAAAAGATGAAGTGACATAATTGAAAATTTTGATAATAAATCAATGAATTAGAGAAGTTAAACTTTTTCTTTAACTTAATAAAAAACATTTGTCAAGTGCATAATAATAGATTAAATGTGTATTTATTCTTTTTTTTTAGCTGAGGATCAAACCCAGGGCCTTGTGCTTACTAGACAAGCACTCTGCCACTGAGCTAAATCACCAATCCTAAATGTGTATTTAAATAACAGTGCAATGTTATTTAAACTAATCTGTATTTCAGAATATCATGTATTACAATTTTAAGTGTATGCTATGAGAGATACATCTTTAAATATTTTTATCATTGCATAAACACCATACAGCTATGCTTACATGTCTGTGACATTGCTCTGTCATGGAATTTTATTGGACTATGACCAGATTTGTGGTCCTTAGTTGCCTGAAATGCTACTATGTATTTCATGACTGTTTATCATTTGTATTTGTTATTATGTAAGTAAATTAATTAACCAGAAAAACACAAAGGTTATGGATACCTAAAGCTCAACTTTTGATGAATATATGTGAGTATTGTTAGCATAATACAGAACTTTTTTCATTAAGAAATTTTTATTCATTTTACATATTTTATTATACTCTCACATTAATAATATATATTGGAGATCAGATAATAGTAAAGCATTCTATTGAAAGAAATAGTAAATTGACAGTGAGACAGAAGAAAGAGTAATGAACAGCCCTAATAGACCATCAAATAACCTTATATGTAATTAGCTGGTGAAAAGTCATGTGCAAAGAAGATTGTAACAGAGGGTAGCATTACCCAATATGCCTAAGGATAGATAATTATTTTTTAAAGTATAGTACATAAGAGTGAAAATTGATTTGTACCACAGTGATAAAGAAGGTCTTGCATAGGTAGGCACTATTCCATTCTGAAGTGAGATTTTGAACAATTAAGAAAAGAGGCACAACTACAAGAAGAAAGATTGTAAATAAAATATTTTGGCAGGATTGCTCCCAAATAAAGTTAGGTGATTGTTCAAAACTGGAAAGGTATGCTTGAATATGGAATTTTAAAATGTTTAACTACCAGGTGAAGGAATCTTGAATCTGCATCTTATAACTGAACACAGTGGTTGTCATTAATAATTGTTGAACACAACTCTGTCCCATTAAAACAATAGACTCAACTGCTTCTATCACAGTTAAGTGATATCTACTGTTACTCATTCCATGTTTTTGTTTATTTTCTAATGCTAGGCATGGGATGCAGGACCTCACACAAGTTAGGCAAATGGTCTACCACTAGGTTATAGTCAGCTACATACCCAGTCTGCCAATAAGTATTTTCTGAAAGAATGGTTTGGTTCTGCCAAGCATGTTCTATGTCTTCCTGGGAGAATGCACTAGAATCTCTATATCAGAATGGATTATTTGACCTTTTCCTCTCATTATTACAAATGAAAGACACAGTCCTGGTAATTTACATTGAAGGGAAAGATTCCCTTTCAAAAGCTGAGTTTTGTTTTAGAACATTGAATCAAAAGGCAATGCCAAAGCTGATGTATTTCTGATGGTGACTGGGGTCTACAAACCAGTTAGAGATTCTTTTTGTTTTTCCTTTTCTTTTTTTCTAACAGTCCAGGTGATAATGGCCTGAACAAGTTCTCTGCTAAAGGGGAATGTAAATTGAGAAGGTAGATTTTAGTGCCAAGATAAAAAAAGACTCTGGAATGAATATGACACAGGATGATGAGAGCTACAAAGTATAGATAAACGTGAAAATATTGTGTTCCAGTCTACAAAAGAGTACATGGCCTTACAGAAGTTATTATGTGCCACGGAGTTCAGGTGCCTTGTCAGTGGTAAAGCAGATCACTAAATCAAGGCCTTCCAAGCCTTAATTTATTTGTTTTAGTAAACTACACTTGACTCCAGTTGTAGATTTAGTAAATTTTATACAAAACCAATTGAAATTAGGGACAAACTGTTAACACAGAAGCAGTTTAATTTTCTTACTACTAATGGACATTGTATTCTGTGTGGTCTGTAACAGCAGAGATATTATAGCTGCTAGAATCTAGATATCTTTTTCCCAATCTTAACTACATAATGTGATTTTGTTGTTAAGACTCTTGCAGACTTACTTAATGAAGTTTGCTTCTATGGGGCTTGGATATGCATATTAAAACAAAAGCCCTGCCCACTTGGTTCCACTTTGTGATCTCTTAGGAATGTTTTGGTAAAGAAACGAAGACTTTGCTCTATGAAATGTTTATTGTCATATTTCAAATTCATTACAATTACTTGATAAGACTTCTAGCTTTCTAATGCCCAGAGACAACAAAATCAAATATCACAGTAAAGAACCCTACTATGTATACTTATTTTTTATGTTATTACTTCAATTTTATCACATATGTGTTCATCACTTTGTTATGATGGACTTCAGTTTATTTCAATCTTATGTATAACATCTCTCCCTCCAAAAATCAATAGTATCCTGCTGATTTTAGTTATTCTAATATAATGGCATGTAAAATGAATATGACGAAATAGGTTTAAAAAGAGATTCTGTTTTTTAAAAGACTAGCTTATCAATTGAAGCAGAAAATTATATCCAGTTCACTGGGTTCATGCAGTGTTTCAGTCTTCTAATTTAGAAATGTATTCTTATAGAACTGAGATTATTATAAATCTTGAGCTAAGCAGCGAAAATAATGTGCCAATGCCAAGGTCATACCTTAAAAGTTTAGAACAATATGCTGCAAACAAATATAAGTTTATGAATGAACACAGCAGTGTTCTGACTTAGTCTCATTTCCTAAGTTTTATTTCTTACCTAGTAGTGTCTTTATTTTTACTTTACCTTTGATGGTGTTTCATGCATATTCATTGCCTGAAAGAAATTAAGCAGACATTATTCTAAAGTCAATATTGAGTCTGCTAATGAAAATGGTTAAGTTAATTAACTAAATGGCAACCCTCACTGAACTTCTTCAAAGCTATTTCCTCATCATGGTGTGTTTTCCTGAAGAAATGATGCATAACAAACTCTTGTTATTCTCTATTGTTTTATATCAGCTTCTGAATTGATACTTTACATATATTGTCTGATGACTAATTATGACAGTTAAATGACACCACATAAAAAGCACAAATCTGAGTTATGTAAGCTGTTGTGCTTTATGTAATAAACTCTTAAATGTTCTTTCAGAGATTCAGTGAAATATTTTCAAATGTTATATATGAAACACAAATGAACTAGTAATTTTAGTGTAAAAAGTAGCTTTGAATCACAAATAAATGTATTTTCTGCAACCATGGACATAACAAAATCTTAAAAAGCCAGTGAGATATTTCAGTTGACAAAAGCATTTGCTCTGCAAACCTGGCCTTCTGAGGTTCATACACATAGAGCTCATGCTGGAAGGAGAGAACAAACTGAAGGTTGTTCCCCGACCTTCCAGATATGCACCAAAGCAGGTACTTGCACATTCTTGCACAAACATGCACCACTGAAAAACATTTAAAAATAGGCAAAACCCACATGTTAGTGATTCCTATACTAGCATGGTTACTTTAAGATACAGAGTAAAATAGGTTTCCATATTCAACCACTGTAAAGGATGAGCAGAAATACACCCATCTGTAAGTCTCAAAAGTAAGTATGAACATGGATGATGATTTACAGGAAGAAAGGGAAACATGACAAGTAAAGAAATATTTGAGTAACTGTCCAAAGGCAAATGTATCATAAAATTGATTAAATTAGAATATTCCTAATAGTTAAAAATTTCCAAAACGTTATAATCCATATTGTACTATCAAATGCTTCTTTCAATTTCTGATTTCATTTTCTTTTAGTATCCCTTTATATGTGAGAATCAAAAGATAATTTAGTCTTCTGGCATGGTTAATTAAAATTTGATTGTTAATACTGTTATTTCATTAAAGGTCATTTTTATATTCACAACTAATTATTGGTTTTATCATAGAAATTCTTAGTAATTTTGTTGGATTTAAAAAGATCCTATCAAGTTTTATTCATTTATGAATGACAAAACATGAGATTTTAAATAATATTCCACAATGCCTGAAAAGATTTTCAATTTTCTACTATTGTACTGTGCTTCTAAGAAACACTAAAAGCTTTGTTAAGAATAATAGGCAGTGTGGAACCAAATCAAAGGTTGTTTATCTTTGATCATCAGATAAGATGGGTAAGGATAAGGTCTGGGTTAAATGCTTTCAATAATAGACCATAATACAAGAAATTAGAAGTAGTGATACAGAGCATGGAAAGGATATATATATATTCAAAAAAATGAAGAGTAATCCCTGGTGAATGACACAGATGTAGGCAATGTGGAAAGAGAATCTCCATCACTACTAGACATGGAAGACATGAGATCAGTCCTTGAGGAGCTGCTGACTTTGAGGAATTTGCAAAGCATATCGAGCTCTGGTTGGGCTGATCTGGACATTTTATTCCAGCTCTGTTTTCACTCTAGTCTCACAGAAATCTACTCTATTTGTTTTGATAAAGGGTCTTACTATGTAGCCCTAGTTGGTCTGGAACTTGCCTCCAAATACAAGATCAGCCTGTCTTTATCTCCTGAGTGCTGGGATTAAACAACTGCATCTCCATTTCTATCCTCTATTTTGCTTATTTGTTAAATTTACTAGTGTTTACCCCCATAGAATAAATTCAAAATTCCATTGGTTGATACACAAAACTCTTTAATGCCACCTTTTGCTAAAAATATTATTTCACATCCCTGTTATAACTAAGACCCTAAACTGATGCTTTAAGGGTCAAGATTATTAGAAAAGCTAGGATGGTCAAACAAAACAGTAGTGTACACATTTTTCTACACAACATTCCAAAGAACAGATCCAAGAGCCTTAGCCTAAGAGCACTATTGAACATGGCTGTAAGAGATTAACAGGATGGAATTAGCACACATAAGTCCTCTTCTAACAGAACAATGATGTTGGATGCTTTGTACAGCTTGCTTTAAATCTGTGTTCAAAGTTTGTTTACTGGTTTTAAGAAGAAACTGATTTCATTTCATACTAACTTGAAAATTTTTTACTCTCTACATTTCATTAAAGAAATGAAAAACATTAGGAAATTGTTTTCTTTTTCCCGTTTTATTTATTTTTCCCTCATATAATATATTGAGACCACAGCCTCCCTTCCCTCTACTCCTCCCAGTCTCAACCACACCCATCCCCTCTCTCAGATCCACTGCTCCTCCATTTTCCTTCAGAAAAGAGCAAGCTTCCCAGGGTTATCAACTAAACATGGCATAACAAGATGCAATAAGACTAGGCACAAATCCTCATGTCGGGGCTGGACAAAGCCAACCAATAGGAGGAAAAGGGGGTACCAAGAGTAAATGAAAGAGTCTGAGACAGCTCCACTCCTACTGTTATGAGTCCCACAAAACACCAGCCTGACAACCAAAGCCTATATGCAGAGGACCTAGTGCAGACCCATGCAGGCCCATGATTGTTGTTTCAGTCTCTGTGAGCCCCTACCAGCCCTGCTTAGTTGATTCTGGAAGCCATGATCTCCTGGTGCCCTCGACCCATTTGGCTCCTACAATTACTCTTCCACCTTTTCCATGAAGTTCCACAAACTCCTAGAGAAGTGACCCAATGGAGATCTCCAATTTGGGCTCGCTCTCTCCACCTATTAGTTTACTGTGGGTCTCTGCATCTGCTTCCATCAGCTGCCAAGAAAGGCTGTCTGATGACATGTGGGCTAATCATTTCTTTCCCTCCAAGGTTTTCCCTTACTGCTTTTAATATTCTTTCTTTGTTCTGTAAGTTTCGTGTTTTGATGTGGTGGGGGGGGGCGGTCTTTCTTTTCTGTTCTATTTTGATCTCTGTAAGCTTCTTGTACTTTTATAAGCATCTCCTTCTTTTGGTTAGAAAAAGTGTTTTTCTACGATTTTGTTGAAAATATTTTCTGGATATGTGAGCTGGGATTCTTTGCCTTCTTTTGTTCCTATTATTCATAGGTTTTGTCTTTTCAGAGTGTCCCAGATTTGCTGGATGTTTTGTGTTGGGAGTTTTTTAGACTTAACAGTTTCTTTAAGAAATGTATCTATTTCTTCTATCTTATCTTCAACACCTGAGAATCTCTCTTCTACCTCCTGCATTCTGTTCTGTTGGTGATACCTGCTTCTGGAGTTTTTGTTTCCTTACCTAGATTTTCCATCTCCAGGATTCCCTCAATTTCTGTTTTCTTTATTGTTCATATTTCCATTTTCAGGTCTTAAATTGTTAAATTCATGTCCTTCAACTGTCTGGTTTTTCTTTTCTTGCTTTCTTTAAGGTATTTATTCACTTCATTCAAATTTTTGTTTTTATTTTCCTTGATTTCTTTAAACTGTTCATTTCCTCTTAATAGATGAATTTCTAAAAGGTCTTATTAATTAAAAAAACACAGAGCTAGGTATTGGGGTGAATTCTGAAAGATTGAAGAAGCAGAACAAGCCACAGCTAACCTCACTTCACCAACTTCTCAGCAGATCCTGTTTTCTCAAACTGGAAGCCTCTGAGTCCTCATCCAAATGGATCTCAGCTGAACGGCTGCTAAGGAGCCTAAAGTTCCTGGTCCTCACACCTTATATACCTTTCTGTTTCCCATCATCAGTTCCTGGGATTAAAGGTGCATGTCACCATGCCTGACTGTTCCCACTGTGGCCTTGATAGCTTTCTGCTTCCAGAATGCTGGGATTAAAGGTGTGTGCTACCACTGCCTAACCTCTGTATTTAATATAGTGACTGTTCTGTTCTCTGACCCCCAGATAAGTTTATTGGGGTGCACAACATATCATCCACACAGCCCACAATTTTTTTCAGTGTAGTCCCCACTAATTCACCTTGGTAAACTCACTTAACTTGGAAAACAGATGAAACAACACACTACAAGGAAATGAAAAAAAATGCAACATACTTGGCATGTTATTGGAGAAGATAATGGTTACAAAATAGCAGTGAAATCATGCCGGGTGCCAGAAGTACAGGTAGGCTTCCTGCCCTTGGACCTCCCCTACTCTCTCTTTGGCCCTCTGCCCTGTCTCTAGTTTCTCTTCCTCTTCTTAGCTGTGGTCCCAGCATCCAACATAGATGGAGAACCCCTCCTCAACCATAGGCCACCTCATATAGAAGAATAGAGAGGAAACAGAAACCAAGGAACAAAACACCCATCCAAAAAAGACAAAGCCAAAAATTGGTACCTAGACTTATAATCACAACAAACCTGAATGCCTAGATGCCAGCATAAGAACACAATCAAAAACAGCTAAGGGAGTATGTCACTACCAGAGCCCAGCTATCCTATAACAGCAAAGCCTCAATGTTGCAACACAGCTTAAGCACAAGAAAAAAATCTTAAAAACCAGCTTTACAATGATGATAGAGATCCTCAAAGAGATGATATGATAAAAGGTAGATTATTGAATCTACTTTTAAAAAGGAAATACTAGTTTTCAATAGGATAAGTAATGACATTTTTTGTCTGAATTCATCAAATGTTAATGGACTGAACATTGTTAATATATATATTGGAGTTTTTTGTCTGAATCTGTCAAATGTTAGTGGACTAGACATTGTTAATGTAATTCTTGACTGTATATATTGTATATACTTAGTGTATAATTTTTTTCTTATATTAGTTATAACTTTATTTTAGACAAAAGGAGAAATGTGGTGATATTGTGTCCCCCAATATATTGTGCAACCTAATAAACTTATATGGGGTCAGAAAACAGAACAGCCACTAGATACACATAGTGGCCAGAAAATGGTGGCCCACACACCTTTAATCCTATCATATGGGAGACAGAGATTGTGTGGATCTCTGTGAGTTCCAGGCCACACTAGGAATGGAGCCAGGTGTGGTGGCACTCACCTCTAATCCCAGCACTTGAGAACTCATCTCTTTGCTTGAGAAAGACACATGTCTTTAATCCAAGAAAATGATGGCAGGAAGAAGAAAGGTATATAAGGCATGAAGACCAGAAATTAGAGGATCGTTAAGCTTTTAGCCTTTTAGCAGCAGTTCAGCTGAAATCCATTTGGATGAAGACAGTCTGAGGAAACAAGATCAGCTGGGGAATTGGCGAGAAATTTAGAAATTTGGGCTACAGGACTGGAGGATGGGTCTAAGAGAAGACTCACTAGGTAAAACATGAGGACCTCAGCTTGGGTCCCAGCACCTATGTAAAAAGTTAGTGATATGGTTGTATCTGCAATCCTGGTACTGGGTGGTGCAGTAGAAAATTCCTAAGGATAGGTAGCTAAACAGTCTAGCCAAATTAGTTAGGTCCTATCATAAAAAGAAGTTGGAGAAGAGTGAAGAAAGACACAAACATTGGTCTCTGGCCACCACATGTGCTTTCAGACACATGCCTGAAAAGCTATGGAAAACAAACAACAAATAGAATGAGATGAAAGTAATGGTATCACTCCTTGAACATATAGACCAAGGGTCACCCTCACTTATCCTTACCGGTACAGATTGCAAATATTTTATGCTTTGCTGGCCCTAAGAACTTTACCACAACTACTGCATTCTGCTGTTAGAATTCGTACCACTTAAGAACTGGAAAGCAAATGTTCATAGCTGAGTCTCAATAAATATTTATGGTCACAAATTTTAGCCTTATAAAAATATACCTCTGTCATCCATCTTTTTTTAATTATTTGAAATACAAAAACAATTTTTAGTTCTAAAATTGTAGGAAAAATATAGCAGTAAAAAGAACAGTAGTTCATTGCCCCTTGCCCTAGACTCTTGTTAAAATGGCTAAAAGCAAGAATTGAGAGAGAATACAATTGCTTTAACTGTAATTCTAAGTGATTTTTCATTTTATCCTCCAAATAAATCAAATGTTTCTTCAAGTCGCTTTACAAGCTCTCCTTTGAGGCCCTCTCTTTTGTAACTAGTAGTAGTATCTACTCCTTATCCCATTTAGTTCCCTTTCTTTATATTGTCCACACACCTGGTGAAACATTAGCTTTCTGAAAGCCAGTGCTACCTCCTCCTCCTGTTTTCAAATCCCCTAAGCATCATCATTACAGGAGTCACTGCTTTATATCATGTTACTCTGTGAGTCATCAGTAAGATTCAAACTCCCAAGGACATCAGTTTTCTCTTTTGTTATGCATGTTTCATTTACTGAGTAATGAAATATGCATTTTATTTTGTTGTATGAAGAATAATACATCAATTTGCAACTGTATAGAATATTATACAGAGAAAATATTCCATGAATTATGTAGATGGAACCATTGTTTACAGACATGCTTTTCAATTTTGATATTTCATTTTTTTAAAAAAGCAGTTGTAAGCAGTTGGATACATTCTGATGAAGGGAAAGAAAAAAGACTCATTTTTCAGTGTAGTAACGTTTGTAAAGGAATTATATGATCTGGTTGTGTATGCATGCATGCGCACGTGTGTGTTTGTGTGTGTGTGTGTGTGTGTGTGTGTGTGTGTGTGTGTGTAGGTAAAAGGACAACCTCAGGTGTCCGTCCTGGCTTTCTACCTAGAGACATGGTATCTTATTGTTTGCCCCAGTACATATAAACAATGCTTATTGGCCCACTGACCTCAGGAGACCCTTCTGTCTCTGTCACCCTTGTCACTGTAGGAGTGCAAGTATTGCAGATTTGTGCTACCACTTCTTGCTGTAAATGGCTTTGAAGAGTCTAAACTCTTACTGCTGTGCAAGCACAGCAGGTGATTTATCTATTGAGTCATTCCCTCGGCCTTAGTCTGTCTTTCAATTTCTGGAAATAGAAGTACAACTAGGGAAGTCATTCTTAAGGTTTTGGTTGGTTTTAATTACATTTGAGGTTATATTTAGATGATGTTTTTTTAAACAGTGCTTTTAAAGATGATGAATTCCATGTATCATCGTCTATGCACATTTCCCTTTTGGTTTCCAATGTATACTGTTTTAGGCAAAGGTAAGATTATTTTTCACTTGTATTATTTGTAAAGCTAATTTTAAATGGCACATCAAGGAATAGCTGAATATTAGGTTGCAATAATTCATTATCCTTGTTTTAGGTTAAAATACAAGTACAATGGCTTCATTCTCTTTGACTTTTAATAAATACTTTAAGTTAACTAAGGAAACAAAAAACAATATTTCCTAAGAAATCCAAGGATCATCTGTCTGCATCACCTAGGCTATAGTGAGGGAGTCTATAAAAGCAAAAATTTCTAATGGGAGAATGAGAGTATAAACATGGCTGGGACGGAGTAAGACAAATATGGTGTTAATTTTTAAGAACACATTCTATGGATTGTGTATTTGCTATATAAAATTACATTTTAACTTCTCTATGAGTTTTATTGTCTCTAGAGTATAAACGGTATGTGATCAAACTCGTGCTGTGCAGTAAAGAGTGTGTGGGATGGTGCATAGTTAGGTGGGTGTAAATCCCTATAAAATACATTTTAGAAGATAAATGAGAGCTATTGAAGTTTGGGCAAATCAATTTCACCAACTCACTCAACATTTCTAATGCCTCTGGGAGCAGTTATAGGGCTTGTTACCTAACATTAGGGTAGGTCTGAATCAAGGTGAACAATCAAAAACCATTTTCCATGTACTGTGTGTATTATTAAGGATTTTTAAGGCATGAAGTTACTTGCTTAGACTGCAAGCTAGGAAATTAATGAACAAGAATACTGCTCATGAATACCAAGTTTTACTGAAAAACCAATATGGGTTTAGTGTGGTAATAAGAACACAGTACTCCAGGGACTACAAAACTATTTATTGTTCTCATCAAAATTTACTGACTTTGAAATCTTGGTCCAAATGCTTACTTACCACATTTTGTATTATGTATTTGAGGTCTTCAGTAGCAATAACAAAATCCATGTCTAGTAATGAAGTGATTGCATAATAAAATTAACACATAATATGATGTATTAATGGAGAATTAGATGTTATTTTTACCTAAAACTGGAAGTCATGTATGAAATATAATTCTATAAGCATTATGAATAAAATGCACTCACTTTAAAAATAAAATCCACTTATATTAAAAGTAAAATCCCAATAGCTATGCCATTGGTAGATGACCATACAATTTTATACCGACTTTATAATTTTTTAAAGCCCAATAGAATATAGATAGCTACAGTGTACTTTTCATTTCTGCATCAATTGTTGTTTTACTAAATTTCCAAAGAAATAGAAAATAAATGATATCATGATGAAGGATAATTTACCATAACACATGTTGTAAAATATACAAGAAAACTATGCCTAGCAATTTATTTTTCCTATGTCTAGTTCTCTGGTTGCTTTAATTTATTGTTTTGTTTTGGTTTGTTTTACTTTGGTTTATTGTATATGAGTACATGTTTGTGTGTGGATGTAGATGTATTTGCACCAAGGCCAGTGGTCAAAATCAAGTATTGTTCTTCAACTGAAACAATACCCAGAGCTTGTCAATTGTGCTTGGCTGGCCAGGCCCCATGGATCTACCTGTCACTGCCTCCTCTCTGGAATTACAATTACACACCACCATAATCAAGCCCTTTGAGGTGGGGAGGGAGGAGCTAGGAATAAAACCCATGCTTATCTGGTGTCCTAGCTAGTTTTATATTAACTTGACAAAAGCTAAAATCATCTGAGAGGAGGGAACCTCAATTCAGAAACCGTCTCCATGAGTTCGGGCTGTAGTCAAGACTGTAGGGCATTTTCTTAGTGATTGACTTGGGAAGGCCCAACCTGTTGTGGGTAGGGACATTCCTGATTAATCCTTGGTTTTGTAAGAAAGTAAGCTGAGCAAGCCATGAGGAGCAAACCAGTAAGCAGTACTCCTCTATCACTTCTGCATGAACTCCTATTCTGACTTCATTTTATAATGAACAGCAATATGGAAGAGTAAGCCAAACAAATCCTTTCCTATCTTCTTTGGTTATGATGTTTCATTACAGCAATAAAACTCTTTACTCACTGAGCTGTCTCCCAGCATCTGCTTTAATTTAATGTTTGTAAATGATGTGAGGCCAAGTGAAGTCTTGAAATATTTCATATTATGTGCATGTTGCCACAACAAGATAATAGACTGGATGGATTATTTAATTGACAGTACTGAACTTTGAAAGATTTTTCTGTGGTTGATAGACAGTTTTCCTAAGATGCCTTCAGAATATGCTGCTAATAGTGGAGAGGTTTTCATGTCAGAGGTTTCAATATAGTCATGTGAGCACCAAACAACTAAACAATTGTGTGGTGGTATTGTGTTCCCCAAAATATTGTGCACCCTAATAAATTTATCTGGGGTCAGAGAACAGACAGCCACCAGATACAGAGCCAAAAATGGTGGCTAGAAAATGTGTCAGAGCAAGCCATAGCAGAAGTTGGTTGGTGGTGGTGCATGCCTTTAATCCAGGCACCGGGGAGACAGAGCCAGGTGGATCTCATGAGTTCAAGGCCACATTGGAAACAACCAGGCATGGTGACACATGCCTTTAATCCCAGGGAGTGGGGGCAGAAAGAGAAAGATTATATAAAGCGTGGAGACCAGAAACTAGAAGCATTTGGCTGGTTCAGCATTTGGCTGGTTAAACATTTGGCTGGTTAAGCTTTTAGGCTTTGAGCAGCACAGTTCAGCTGAGACCCATTCTGATGAGAACACAGAGGCTTCCAGTCAGAGGAAACAGAATCAGCTGAGGAACTGGCAAGGTGAGGTAGCTGTGGCTTGTTCTGCTTCTCTGATCTTTCAGTATTCACCCCAATACCTGGCTCTGAGTTAGATCTTATTAATAAGACTCCTTAAGATTCCTGCAACACAATTGGTATACCTATAGGTAATATATAGGATAGTGGTCAGAAGAAACATCGTTACTTTGTAAACCTCCAGTGAGCTGATTACACAGAGAATGTTAGAGTTGATATTATGTCCAGCAGAGGGAAAGACACCAATGAAAGTGGAAGAAAACATGCTAAGAATTGGGTGCATTTTCCAGAGTCGGATACACCCACAAGATCATACTGTCGTACACTTCTGTCCCTGAAATCAGGTTTCAGCATTTTAGGTGCCAGGCCAAACACAGTCCAGCTCTTCTAAGGAATCAGACTTCAAAATGTATGTGAGAGCATGAGCAATCATACATGAAGTTTGATTTCTTATATTTGAATTTTGTTTATTGTAACTGATAGACACTCCAAAATTATATGCATTTATTGGATAACATGTGATGCTTTGATATATGTACATTCTGTGCAATATTTAAATGTAGCTAAACATTTTCATCTTTTCAAGTTTTCATGTATCTCTACGGTAAAGTCTTTCAAAATCCTTTCTTCTAGCACTTTGAAAGCTGTACTTTTCTTCAATCACACTTCATTACAACTCTTTATTCTTCTCTTTGTGTGATATAGTAGCCATCACTTAACCTCTTTCCATTCCTCTCCTCCTCTCTCCAATCTCAGTTAACTACTTTTCTACTCCTTACTCCTATGACATGTGTGTATGTGTATGTCTGCATTCAGTTATTTAGCATCATACATAATTGCCATTTCCTGTGTGCGTGGAACATGTGATACCATATAGTATTTGATTTTCTTTACTGGCCTATGGAACATATCACAATGACTTATAGTCCCATCAACAGTGCCAAAAATGATAGTTTAGTGTTTTGTTGCTGAATAAAATACCTTATTGTTTATATGAACAATATATTATTTGCATGTTCTTCAGTTGATAGACACCTAGGTTTTCTTTGTACCATATCAATTATGAATAGTGCCACAAAGAACATGGGAATGCAGGCTTCCCTTGGACATAATTTCCCTTTGCTTTTATATAGGCACAGCAAGACTGCTGGATCATATGGTAGTTCTTGTAGTTTTTTAGGGACCCTCTATACAGGTTTCCCTAATGGGTAGACTAATTTGCACTCACATTGAAATATAAACAGGTTTTACTTTCCTCCACAACTTTTCCAGCATAATAAATTTGAGGTAAACTCACTGTCATTTCATTTTACATTGCCCTAAAGATTAGTGATGTTACACATTTCTTTTAAATTTGGCTTTTGTTCCTTGTATGTTGTTCTTTAAGAAATATTTATGCTTCCTCCAACTATGGTCTCAACATCTCTCGATCATACAATCCCTCTTCTCTCTCTTGACGATTAGACTACTGGAGCTTAGCCATGGATCTTTGCATCCACTTCCATCACACACTAGATGAGAGTTCTATCATGACAGCAAGGGTGCTTCGCCATCCCATCACCAGAGCAGGTCAGCTAAGGCACTCTCTGGACCATTGACAGTAGTCTACAGTGGAGATATCTTTGTGGATTCCTGGGAACTTCTCTAGCACTCTGCTTCTTCCTAATCCCCATGAACCTTGAACCAATGGCAGAGGAAGCCCCATGGAACTGGACCAGGCCCTCTGGATAAGTGAGACAGTTGATTAGCTTGAACTGTTTGGGAGGCCCCCAGGCAGTGGAGCCAGGACCTTTCCTTAGTGCATGGGCTGCCTTTTTTGAGCCTGGGACACATGCTGAGACACTTTGCTCAGCCTTGGTGTAGGGAAGAGGGGACTGGACCTGCCTTGGCTGAGTCTGCCAGGCTGGGCTGACTCCTCAGAGGAAACCTTGCCTTGGAGGAGGTGGGAGTGGAGGGGGGTGGATTGGGGGTGGGGAAGGCTGGTGGGTGGGAGGAATCCATGGCTGATATGCGAAATTAAGGTAATTATAAAATAAAAATAATATAAAAAAAGAAATATCTGTTCAGGTCCTTTCCTATGTTTAGAAATTGGTATTTTAAATATAGATAGAAAGCATAAGGTAAAATTTATGAGTGGTATATAGCTTAGAGTTAAATATGTCAATAACATTTATTTAATAATATGATTTAATGGTATTCATTAAATGAATACAATATTCCATTATGTGGATGGAACTTACTTTTCTGAGGGAATTTTATTTTCATCTTTTAGAATGTAAGTGACAGAATTGATCATCCTTGTCATGTGATTCTGTCTGCAAGTGGGATTTTGATATTGAAGGGAATGAATATTTTTAAGGATTTTAAATTTCAGTGTTTAAATCAATGTGAATAAAATTTGCACAATTCGTAAAAGAAGCTTTTGGAATTTGATGCATCCTGTGAAACTATTGTTCAGTTCAATAATTTAGAAGAAGGTATCACATTAAATGGATAGTTTTCAGTTGTATAAATCTGGTAAATTGGGAAAAATAAAACCTTATGTTAAGAATCCATCACTGATCACCTTTCCAAATATTACCTCCTCTCTAGTCACCACACTCTACAAGTGTTAGCAGTCTTCTAAACCCAAAACATGCATGAATTAGTTAGATTTCTGAAGTGAATATCAGTGGCAACATCTTATGTTTTGCTCTGTCAGAATATTTTCTCACAATATTTGTGTGGTTATTCTCTGTTGTTTAATATATCATAGTTTGTCTACTTGCTGTCAGCACAATGTTCTGTTGTGTTAGTTTGCCACAGTTTACCCATTGTATTGCTAGTAAACACTTGTGTTTTATCTACTATAGTATTATGTTATGACATATGTGTTGTTTACTAAACTTTGAATATATTTGCAAGTAGAATGGCTCTCTCTCTCTCTCTCTTGCTCTCTCCTTCTCTCTCTCTCTCTCTCTCTCTCTCTCTCTCTCTCTCTCTCTCTCTCTCTCTGTGTGTGTGTGTGTGTGTGTGTGTGTGTGTGTGTGTCAATTTTTCAATGCAATTGTCTAATTCAACTTCACAGTATATGAGAATTCTAGTTTTGGAGCTCAGTAAAGTGAGAATCTAAGCTCAATCTCACAACATTTGTAAAATAAGCCAAAAGTGGTAGTGCAGGTTTGTAAACCCCAGCATTTGGGAGGATGTCATCACCCCAGATAGGGAAAAAAATGACAGATAGCACCAAAGTCCAATTTAGTGAACCAGTGAGTTTATTGAAGTTACTTACAGGAAAATGGGTGCAGGACTACTTAGACTCAGACAGCTACATTGAAAGCACTCCAGCATGAGTGAGACAGCTCACAAAATCTAGGAACCTGAAGCACACTGCACACCTTGCAGGTAGCTCAACAGGTTGGAGAATGTCCTTTCCCGGTGAGGCTCTTCCAGACAGCTCAATTGCTCTTTCCCTCTTTGAGCTGCTTGGCTGCTTTCTGGTTCTTCCAACCGGGTCAGATTGTCTATATGCCCTCCAGGTTGCTGGGCTGGTGATCTGAGAGTCTTTGTAGCTGAGCTAGTCTGAGTATCTCTCAGCAGTCTTTACTATTTGTATACTCTTAGTGAATCTGGACAGTTTCAGAGATTCATGGAAGCTATTTTGAGTTGTTTACTTCCTGTTTTAAAGAGTTTCCAGGCAGGATGGTATGTTTCAACTTCTCTTAGCATATCCTCTTGTTTCTTGCCTTTGTAAACTACGGTCCTAAAAATCTTGTTGTTTCATCTACCTTTTACATCATAAGTCATAAGACGTTTTTTTCTCCAGAGATCGAAGGCTTTTTCTAATATGAAAATGCTACACAGAGAAGGTAGACACAGTGGACCTAGAGACCATTCTGACATGACAGTTTAGCTTGCTTGGTGAATTTCAGGCCAGTGAGAAACCCTAAAAAAAGATGTGTCGTGCCCAATGAAAAACTCAAGATTGTTCTCATTCTTTCTATAGCCTTTTTTTTTTTTAAATAAAGTTCCTTTGGAGCATTAAAAATTCATTTGTCTTTTCTTTAAAGATGCAAAAATTATTTCAATTCAAGGCATTTGTTGAATATCCCCATCTGAACTTAACTGTTTCCTCACCAGTATTGTGTGTGTGTGTGTGTGTGTGTGTGTTGTGTGTGGTTTTTGAGACAGGATTTCTCTATGTAGCTTTGGAGCCTGTCCTGGAACACATTCTGTAGCCCAGGCTGGCCTCAAACTCACAGAGATCCACCTGCCTCTGCCTCCTGAGTGTTGGGATTAAAGGCATGCGCCACTACTTCTCGTTCTCATCAGTATTTTTAATGAGTGAAATTCATGCCATCTTATCCTTTGAATAATGGCTTTTTAAATCTTAATCATTGGTAACTTATTTTGAAAATATACTGTCTTTTAGAAATGTGATTATTTTCTGTTTTACATTATGGTCTATAGAACATCCATAAATATATATACATATATAATATATGTACATGTATTATAAAGTAAATCTTGAACCTTAAATTGTTCAAATATTAAATTAGGCTGGTACTATTTATTAAAAATATCATGCTCCCTTGGTTTAACAAAGGGACATTGTTATCATAATATTGTTTACTTGTTTTTAAACAAATACCACACATGTAATTATAGCAAATATGACAGCTGATTTCAAATATTCTTTAAAATATGTTTATCATGAATATTTCCTTGGATATATTAACCCTTTTTATATCCATATAATGTTAAAAATAGCCTCTCAATTTCTGTGAGAGACTTTCACCTACAATTTTGATTGTGTTTACAATGAATTTATAGTTTATTTGAAGAAAACTAATTTATTACAATATTATATCTTATAGTCCATGAATAAAGCATATTCCTCAATTTGTTTATGTTTTCCTTAAGCTCTCAAGAGTGTTCGTACTTTTCAGGGTAAAAATTTATTTTTCATGTTATTCTATAGATAATAAAAGCATACATTTGAGCAAATATGCTAAGGTTACTTGTTTTTAGGGAGGGAACCATGACAAATCTCTTCCCAGAAGACAGTATGACAGGCAATTGATAGACTAGCATTTTTGTTTCACTTTACAGTTCATTGATTATTTAGTGTTTGGAATTTGTCTTGTTTATTGGTTGTTTATCTTTTTTACCAATGTATTCATTTTTCCAGTAGATTCAGTTTCCTTTTCCTTTCATTGAATAATCATTTTGTATAGTAAACTATGATCTTTTGATAAGTAGATAGTACAGATGTTTCCACCTGTCTTTTGTCTTAATTTCACTTAATAGCTTTGATTTCTAGTTGACAACCATGTTTCTTTTCTAGAATATTTATTCTAGTTCTGGTATAGTTCTTTTTATAAATATAATTTTGCTTTTCAAGATATTTTGTATAAAGTATGAGGAATGTATATGAAATGTTTATTTGTAAAACAGATAATTCTCAATATTGAAACTTACAAATATTTGAAGTTATCAATAAGAACACTAGAGAACAAGAAAATTAATCTTGTCTAAAATTAGGTCAAAATTAGGGTAGATGCTCACTTATTGAATTGAATGTGTTTGTTTCCATTTATCACAGAGAACATGTATGAAGAGCATAGTTTTAGGATACATAAAGATTATTAGAAAAATTATAAATTTTTCTAGTGTAGTGCTTGTATCTATAGTTTATTGAAGATGCAAAATATTAGAAATAAACACTAATTATTTAAAAACAGATAAAGATCACCACAAAATTTACTGTGATTCTACCTTATAATATATTCACACCTCCTACTTTGCCCATATGTAGCACAGGTCTTAAAGCCTAATTTAAAGAGGTAGAAAGAATAGCAGAAAAATATGTAAGAAGGTCTCAGTTCACACCACCACTACCAGCATTGACTGACTGACATCATCAGATGAAGAAATCAATACAGTCACATCCTAATGAAAATCCATTATTAAACTGTGCAAAGCTCAAATTCCTTCCAATAGTTTGTGTTAAGAGGAGAAAAGGTTTTGCTTTTTGTTACTTATTGATAAAAACAATACATGTATATCTTTCAAAAACTGTAATATGATCTGACAAACTCAGCTACCAACCATGTTTTGTCACTAAGCATTGATTTTACTTCCGATATATACATACAGAACGAAATTCTGAAAGTCAACTAAATTGATCAAAGCTAAAATTTGAATATGGTTTAAACAAATTGCCAAACTATTTTCCTCAAAGGGATACCAGTGCTACAGTCATCTGACCAGTGGTGTGCAGTAATGAGACTTTTCCACAGCCTTGATGGCAGGAGAGTAGATAATTATCATTTCCATTTCTCTCATTATAACCAAAGCTACCATGACAACTTAACACTACTCCCGAGGATTAGTTTTAGTTTTTGACTTTCTGAAGAAAATAGCTTCATTCTTGCTAATCCTGCCTTTCTGTTTACTCAGGAGTTTGAGCAACTGTTGCTAACATTTAACAGTTTTATTGTTTCACCAACATGCAGAGAATTATTCTAAGCAATTTTTCAAGGATTACTTTATTGAATTCTTAAATTAGCATTATGTCTGGAAGTTAGGGAAAACTTGGCTAGGATCTTAGGCAAAAGAACAAACTAGGATTTAAATCTAAGAACCTAATATCAAATCCAATAATATTTTACCATATAGCATATTGCTTACAAAGATATTTAGCATCTGTCAATTCCAATGTTATCTATGCTTAAAATTTAGATGATAACAGCAGTGATATGCAGGGGACATGAGAGAGATTAAACAAAGCAATAAATTTGAAGCTTATATCCATGATGGTTAGTATAATCCTAAAAATAACCAGAAGTCATTCTGTTAGTCTACTGTCATCCTAATGTCATGTTTACTTTTCAATGTGTTCATCAATATCTGCTTCACCTATTTACAATAGACCTCACAAACTATAGCACACAAAAAGATTGTCTTATCAATTCTCCTTATAAATGAAGTATTTCTTCACATAATTTTTCTTAATTCAAACTAAAAACAAATATAGTAGAAAAAATTTTATACTAATAAAAATATAGTTTAGTTTGGTTTTAATTTCATTATGTTCTGTTCATATAAATTATAATTACTTGGGGAAGACTTGGTTATATACCTAGTACTAAAGCTGGATAATTTGGTTCTGTGCTTGGCATACACATTTAGTAAATGGGAAGGCATAGGAGGATTGTGCTACTTGTCTTCGATCAGTTGGAGTACATAACTGTGTAAGTGTGGATGAGGCTTCTTTGTGTGCTTGCTTTCGTTATTTTTATATAGTGTCTCATTCTATAGCCCTGGCCACCCTTGAACTTGCACTATGGCCCAGGTTATTTCATGGCAATTCACCTGCATCAAGTATTATAGGTGTGAGATACCACAGCTGGCTTTGGCGTATATTTTTCATTCATAAAAGGCATTAGTGTCTGTAAATTTTTTTAAATGAGTATAACCAAATGATTTATACTATGTTAATTATATCTTAACATGTCATGTATGTGATTTTTAGCATCTTGTTAAATAAATGGATCAGCAAATTGTTATAACATTTCTTTGAACACTTTTGCCATTTTTAATGTATACCATGAGAATTATTTATCTTTTACCTTTTTCCACTTTCAGGTCTCCAGAGCTTTGCCTGAAAAACAAGGAGAACTTGAGGTTCACGTAAAAGATTTCGGGCAACTTGAAGAGGAACTAGATCACCTGCTTCTGTGGATCTCTCCTATTAGAAATCAATTGGAAATTTATAGCCAACCAAGTCAAACAGGACCATTTGACCTGAAGGTGGGTGCCCCTACCTTGACATTTTTATTTCTGGCAGAAAGACTCAATGACTATTGAGTTTCTCATTGGTTACTTTGAATTTTATCACTCCTTTAAGCAGAACTAGGATAATAATATTATGTTCATCACAATAAACCCAGAAATCCTTGAAATGGGATTTACAGAGTAGAAGTTGAAACTGGAAGCTTGTCTAAATTCCAAATGGGCAAGTAGAAGTTCTTTGCTCAGGAGCAGGGTTAGTGGATTAATGAAAACAACTGGGATAAAAGAAGATTTTGGTTAAATGCACAGGGCTCTTCCTGAAGACAGACCAGAGTGGGCAGACAGCATCTGGCAGATGCAGGAGAATGAAGAATCTAATAAAGTTAAAGGGTGATCAGATCTGGAGATGATTGTTGGTAAACTAATTTAACATGGTTCCATTTTGTTTTGTTTTGTTTTATCAGGAAGAATAAAGATAGGGCTAGAGAAATCCCAGAAGTCTTAATAAACTTCAGTCACCATTACCATGAATGCTATTGTGAAAATTATTTCACTAGCATTTTCTGCTTCTTTCCGAATTAACTAGACGTTTCTTTAGCAAATTGATCACTATAATGCTCTCAGATAATTTCTTAGTATGATCCAGTTTCCATCTCTGCTTTAATTGCACTTACAGCTGATACTTATGTAAAGTTGTCATCCTAAACATTTGATAAAGATGTGCTTAAAAGAAGAAATAAAAATAAGAGAGAGATTGAGAAGTTTGTTCCAGTTAAATTGAGTTATATTTACAAAGTACACTGTTTTCCTTTTATTATTATTATTATGTGTTTTAATTTTATACATCAGGTTCCCCTGTCCTCCCCCTCCTGTCCCCACCCTCTCCTTCCCCCCAGCACCTCCCCTCTATTCACATGTCCTCCAGGACCAAGACACCCCTGGGGATTCATTTAAACCTGGTAGATTCAGTACAGGCAGGTCCTGTCACCTCCTTCCAGGCTGAGTATGTGTCCCTGTGTAAGCCCAAGGTTACAAACAGCCAGCTAAGGCACTAAGGACAGGTCCTGGTCCCACAGCCTGGGTGCCTCCCAAACAGATCAAGCTATTCAATTGTCTCACTTATCCAGAGGGCCTGATCCAGCTGGGGGCTCCACAGCCGTTGGTTCATAATTCATGTGCTTCCATTCAATTGGCTACTTGTCCCTGTGCTTTTTGTGGTCTTGGATTCAACAATTCATGCTCTTACAGTCCCTCCTCTTTCTCGACAGTTGGACACCTGGAGCTCCACCTGGGGCCTGGTTGAGGATCTCTGCATCCACTTCCATCAGATATTGGATGAGAGTTCCAAGACGACTGTTAGGGTGTTTAGTCATCTGATCACCAGACTAGGTCAGATCAGGCTTTCTCTCGAACATTGACAGCAGTCTACAGAGGATATATCACTGTGGATTTCTGGGGACCTCTCCAGCATTCTGCCTATTCCTGTTCTCATGTGGTCTTCATATATTATGGTCTGTTATTCCTCATTCTCCCTTTCTGTTCTTGATCCAGCTGGGATCTCCTACATCCCTAAGCTTTCTTTCCCTCAAATCTTGCCCTTCATTACTCCCACTGTCGTCCAGGTTGTTCATGTAGATCTCATCCATTTCTCTGTCATTGGGTGATCCCTGGGTCTTTCCTAGGGTCTCGTTTTCTAGGTAGCCTCCCTGGAGTTGTGTAGCAGTCTAGTCATCTTTGTTTTACATCAAGTATCCTCCTATGAGTGAGTACATGCCATGTTTGTCCTTCTGAGTCTGGGTTACCTCACTCAGGATGATTTTTTCTAGATCCATCCATTTACCTGCAAACTTCATGATGTCATTGTTTTTCTCTGCTGAGTAGTACTCAATTGTGTATATGTGCCGTATTTTCTTTATCCATTCTTCAGTTGAAGGGCATCTAGGTTGTTTCCAGGTTCTGTTTTCCTTTTACCTTGCTTCTTCCTTCCTGATGTTTTTATTGACCACTCTGACAGGTCTGCACTGAGAACACATGGCACTTTCTTTGTAAAGTAAACATCATTTTCCCAGCACAAAACTCAGCCTGTTCAATACTGTCATGGTCCTCAATTCAGTCTGACAATAAAACTCATGAGTAACAATAACTTGTACCCAGTAACAAATTAATATATATAAATTGGACATCCTGACACCAAGATACGGCTTCTGATACTTGAGTCACCCTACCCTTGAGTCATGCATACTGACAAGAGATGGCTAGACAAAGCACATCTTCAATTTAGAGAAGTCACCCATTCTAGAATTTCGTTTTTACATTTAGCTAGTACATAGCATCTTCAGACATAATTGACACTCGTGCAATTACCTGTGTTACATCTCATCAATTCTGGTTGCTACATTACTGAATAAACCAAGGCTATAAGAAAGTACAGATACTTGGTTCAAATGGACCATAACTTGAGCCAGATTACCAATTATGCTTGATCTAGTATTTTCTTTGTCTTTGATTTAATATCACAAAGAAGAAAAGTCACAAATTCTTCCCTCTCAACTAATAATCATGTTTTTGTTTTAACTTTTGTAACCCACATATAAAAGTCTGTTCATCAAAATGGGTCTTTTCAGAAAAAAAAAATCAAGTAGATACTCAGTGAGAGCTTTCTTTGTCCATGGAATATATGTAAGAGAAAGGGCAAACAAAACTCTGTAACAAATAGATCTTGTTGACTCAACCAAAGTGACTTTAGTCTGGTCTGTTCTCTCTCCATCATGTACCCAGTTAGTTCTCAAACACCAAAAAGTCACATCAGCCTTTATCAACAGCACACAGGTTTCTGACAAATAGGTCTTACAGTCTGGAGAGGAGCCTCTCTTTTCTGTGTTAATGAACTTCATTATCAAAGCCACATGTCACTACTCTCACTGCTGTGTGGTGTTTGGGTGTCATTCAATTTACTTCCTACAGCTTAGTTTAAATCACTGAGGGAAAAAAACAAAAACAGCTGCATCTTTCCAAGTAGAGAACTCTTTGGCATATTCTCTGCACATTCTGAGTTTTCAACTTTGAAGTATAGATTTCAGAAATACTCCTTAAGGCCCTTTCTTCTCCTTTGGTTGTATCCAGGACAAAAAGGACATAAGACCATGTATATGCTAACTGGAGAGAGTCTCCCTGAAATCCAAAAACCCTTGGCTTGCAATCAAGAAATTGTGAACTCTGTTAGTAATAATCAATTCTTTATCCATCTATGTCTACTTTCTATTTCTACTCTCTATCTGATAATGATTTATTAAGGTTACACATTTTCTCTTTTTGCTTAAATTATGGATTTCAGCCTTTAAAGCTTGCTCTACACACTTCTGCTTAAAGAAATAAAATGTTTACTTTCAATTTAAAAAAAAATGATAAAATGGGATATTCTTTGCTGCATTTTACTCCCCCCCCCAAAAAAAAAGCTTTTAAATGGTTTGGAGAACATGCCAAATATTTAATACAATCAATTAAACGGCCTTTAAAAAAAATCTCACTTAACAGTCAATGAAAAGAAAATAGATATAAAGACATCTACAGCCTGGCTCTAATTCCTCAGTTTAAAGAAACTTTCTCTTTCTATTTATGGTGGTCATGGATACCTCAGAAGTTAAGGACCTGGGCTCTGCCATTCAGGTCATTCATTGTCTCTGGTCAAACTCCGAGCACCTGTTAGAAAGAAAAAGAAAATATAATGAGCTTCATTTTACCTGCCTGACAATTCATTATTTTTGATGAAATGCAGCAAGCTGTGCAATGAAACCAAAATCAAAAACAAGAAAGGAAGGAAGGAAAGAATGAAAGAAGAAAGAGAAGGATGGAAAGCCTCCAGGGCTCTGTTCTAACACATTGTTTATGCTAGAGTGGAAATTGACTGCACATCACTTGGTTTGTGCGATTTACTCCCGAAATACTCCTATTCAGGAAATCCTGCAAATAGCAGTATTTATCTTGAAAATCACCTCACAGAACCCTTAGCAAGCTGAGAAACATAATCAATGAGATCGTGATGTAAAGGGTGAAAATGAGGCATAATCACAGCCCTTTCCCATCAGTCAGCCCACTAGAAGGCATGCCTTTGAATTTTTCTTTTCAAATGTACTCTCAATTTAGACATAAACTATGTTGATTTCAAATTTCACAAATGATAATTGAATGCTAAGATCCAGGGACCAGTTTGGAATTTATATAAAGGGCCTTATGCTTTTAATCTTTAATGAAAGCTTTCAATAATGAGCTAGAGGTAGACAGTTTATCTGGCATATAAGAGCCTAACTACCTCTATCCAAACTTTTTATTGAAATAGGAGTTAGGGGAAATACGTAATTCTCTCTGTTAAAGCTTAGTAAATGGGTTATTTCCATACTGACAACAGAGATGGTGTTTCCTCCCTCAAGAATGGATTTTGGTCTGTGGTCTCCAAATAAACCCAACCATATTAGGAATGTAATTGTCTGTAATGTCAAATCTGCAGACCAATAACAAAATCCAAATAACTGACCACTACAGTGCTCATATTACAGTGAGTATTGCCAAAGGAAAATAGTAGTGGACAATTTAACAGGCAAGGGTTCTTCATCCAAAATTTGTACAATGAAAGTAAGAAATTGAACTTAATTATGTTCAAACAAGACAGGAGAGGATTGGCGATGTGGCTCAATTGAGAATTACTTATCATTTACTATCAGGCATGGAAGCAAATGCCAGGAATCCAGCACCCAGGAGGTAGAAACCAAAGACTTTGGAGTTCAAGATCATTCTCAACTACATAGTGAGTTTGAGGCCAGCCTGAGCTGCCTGAGAGCCTGTCTCAAAAAGAAAACAAACAAAACCCCACAAAATTAAATATATATATATATATATATATATATATATATATATATATATGTGTGTGTGTGTGTGTGTGTGTGTGTGTGTGTGTGTGTGTGTATGTATGTATGTATGTATGTATGTATGTATGTATGTATGTATGTATTGGGTCTTTGATGTCCTAGATGAGTTAGTAGAAAAATACCTGAGGGTTTCTAGGGGAGGCAGATGAAAGTAATTAGGCCACCTATGTTTGGTTTTGTGACAGTATTACTTTTCCTTCACAAAATAAACCCTATAGGTGGCATATGTTATATACAAAGTTTATTCCTATTGTCCTTTTCATTCCCAATCATTTATTTATGTATGTTTCACTATTATTTATTAGCCATTATTTTAATTATTTTTGTTTATTTTTCTAAGACAATCAATGATCAGTTTAGCTTTAAACTATCACACACCAGCATCTTCTAACACTGTTACATTAACTTTTCCTGGTGAAAGTGCATTAAACCCAGATGCACACAATAGGCAATCCCAAACCCAACTTGGGAGTTTCTTGGGCTTGATTACAAAGCACAAGTGAGGGCTTACATATGGGGATATGGGTGACCCCAAAACAGGGGCTTCCTTCTGGATGAGCTACAGAGTTCCACCTAATCATAGATGGAAACATTCTGGAAGATACAGTGTGGAGTCCTGTTTTCAATTAACCTTCCACTTTTCAACATGGTCTGTCTCCTAATACATTTGTTGCTGGTGGGAAAGCAAGTAAATGATGGAGGGTCTCCTGACCCTCCCTTGGGACTATCAACCATTACAAAACATTTGGCAACCACTTTATTGTTCTGCTCTAGTTGTAATTTACTGAAGGTACATTCTAAGATCAAATCTCAGTAAGACTCAGAGAGAGACAGAGAGACAAAGACAGACAGAGACAGGGAGAGAGAAAGACACAAAGACAGAGATAGAAAATAGAGCACAAGCTAGCAAATTTCATGAATACAGGTGATATTACCTCTTCAGTATGAAACTTCAAACCATTTGCCAGTATTTCTGGAGGAAACTTCTAATATTTTCTTTTAGACTCATCCATGATTTCACAGAGGCTGAAGGCCAGTATTTGCCAGAGGGAATGAGGCTATGCAGCAGATATATTGGTCTATCCAGAGACCCTCTGAAGGCATAAAATATCCATTATTTATGGTATAGTTTATGGAAATGTCCCTTTAAGCCCTGAACTTGTATTCTGAAGAAACAAGGCTCAGATCCAGAGCTGGCAGGTCACTGCTGGGAAGAGTAAACTCATTGGCAGAAGTAAATCCAGAACAAAGGAAACACAGCCACACCTTTTGCAGCCCAGATTCATTGCACACTTCTAGGACAGCAGGCAAGAATAAACCAATTTTCTTCCAATCCCTGCAGTACCTGCCTGAGATACAACCAATGCCCCCAATTCACCTAGAAACATGGACACTGTAGCATAGCTTGACCTTATATTATATATACTAGCACACAACCCTGTGGGAACAATACTATGAAAATTAGATGTTCCCTTTGTCCCCTGGAGACTCCATTGCACAAATGTTTAATCCTCTGCAAGAGCCTGGAGTCTCCTGTCATAGATGTGGACATGAAAATAAAGATCCTGATCTTCCACCTCAGTTCCCACCTCTCCAAACAAGAAGCAGGGAAGTCACTGTCAGAAAACAAATCCAGTGACAGACAATAGCAGAGAGTCGGGAGAGTTTCCTCATTCTGTTACTCAACTAGTCCTTATAAAATAATGAACTTTTCCAGACTGGAAGCTGGAGATTCTTCAGGGGAGAATTCTTAGAACAGATCATGCAAATGTATTTTGAATTAGCACTTTGTTGACAAAGAAAAATCTACTATAATTTTTGTGATATGTAAAAATACCAGTGTTCCCTGTTGAGCCCTAGAAGAGGGCTCCAAAAAATACCCTTCTCCTACAGTGATATTCAAATCAGTTTCTATGACTAATTTAGAAAATAGGATATCTCCCCATATATTGCCACCCCTGGAGTTTTAAACTTGATGTTTAAAAGGTATTTTCTATGCATATTGTATATACTGTGTATACTGTGTATACTGTCTGTTTTTTTTTTTTTCTTTAACTTGACACAGCCTAGAAATTTATGTGGGAAGAAAGAACCTCAATATAGAAAATGCTTCCATTAGTTTGGTCTTTCGGCAAGTCCATGGGGCATTTTCATAATTAGTGACTGACTGGAGAAGGTTCAGCCCACTGTGGGCTGTACCACCCCTTGAGAGAAGGTTCTAGGATATATATATATATATATGGTAGCTGAGGGAGAGCCTGGGAGCAAGTCAGTAGGTAGTGTTATTCAGTAGTTCTGCTTCAGCTCCTGCCCCCAGGTTCCCATATCAAGCTACTGCCCTGGCTTCCCTTCTATGTAACTTGTAACCTGAATAATCACTTTCCTCCATGAAGTTGTTTTTCGTGGGTGTTTATCACAGGAACAGAAATTCTCTCTCTCTCTCTCTCTCTCTCTCTCTCTCTCTCTCTCTCTCTCTCTCTCTCTCTCTCTGTGTGTGTGTGTGTGTGTGTGTGTGTGTGTGTGTGTGTGTGTTTATAGTAGACTATGAGAGAGAGTGGAAGGGGACAGAGGAGTAGGAGAGAGAGAAAGTAGGGTGGAAATACTGTAAATAAAATTAGTATGAAATTCTCAAAAATATAATTAAAAGTAAAATAAAAAAGTATAGCTTTACTCTTAGAAATGTATCCAATGTGATCCAAACACCATAGTAACACATTATCTAGCATTGTTAAGTATATACATATTGACTCATATAACAGCACTTTTTTTTTTAAGTTTTTTGAGACAGGGTTTCTCTGTGTAGCTTTGTGCCTTTCCTGGAACTCACTCTGTAGACTAGGCTGGCCTCGAACTCACAGAGATCTGCCAGCCTCTGCCTCCCGAGTGCTGGGCTTAAAGGCGTGTGCCACCATTGCCTGGTCACAGAGATCCCTATGCCTCTGCTGCTATTAAAGGGGTGATCTGCTTCAATTCATTCTCAAAGCAAAAGCAAGTAAGAAAGCCATCACCACTTGTGGGCTCATCAGGAAGTAACCTTGTCAGTTAGTGCCTGGCTTTGGCCTCATTTCTAGAGTGTGCAGTTGTCTTTCTGGGAACAAGCTCTCTTTTACTTGGCCTTTTCTATCCCAGTTCTGATTGTTCTTCCTCCTCCTAAAATATGTTTGTAAATCCACTTGATAATAGGGATGAAGAGAGGGCATCTTTAGGTTTTGGATTTTCTGTTATAATAGGCTCTATTAAATGTTAATATTATTAGAGTATATTAAATTAATTAAATATAATTAAATAGAGTATATTAAAGTTCCTTTTTAAATTCAGATTTTATAAATATGATATAGTATAATAAATCATGAATATTCCTTCTATAATTTTATCCATGTCAAAAAACATCTCCAATAGACTGAATCATAAGGCCGAGTAGTTTATCACATACAAGGAAATCTTCTATTTTGACATCAACTTGCTTTGGGAAATCTTCATTAGTTATAAAATTATTGTTGCTTTATTTCCTATTTTCTTTGTGTTGTTTCATATTGCCCACAAGTATATATTCCAACATTTTATATGTATTGTTTAAGCACATATGAAATTTGCTTGTACAAATCCCCCAATGAACATTAATGACATCTCTATCCAGTTAACAAGCCATATGTTGATTGACTTTGATGTCTTATGTTAACGAGCACTCTCAATTTACTTAGAGTAGCTACAATGTATAAATGGACTCAATGTATGAAGTATAATCAATGCCAACATATGCTGTATTGTGTAGTGAGTGCTCTAAAAGGGTGCCATAATAGGCCGAGAGCATGAATCCTGACCTAGCCAAGACATTGTGGCTCCTCAAGGAACTTTCATCAATAGTAGGAAGGTATTTTATTTGGTCCCTGTAACTTTTCATTGTATCATCAACATTCTTCAATCAATCAGGGGGGGGAGGGGGGTCCCAACTCACTGTCTTTTTAACTTACACTCTGCTTGTGAATGAGAATGAGTCTTTCAAGTGTCCCAGAATCATTTGCCTTCCCTTTGTACACACTTTTAACTAGATTATTTCCAGGTTTCTCCATTGGTTACCTATCTCTTTCAAAAACTGAGACAAATGCACTTTACAGCTTAGAAACATGACTCTTCTCTACATGACCAACTGATTCTAGTTTTAAGGGTGTAACCTGTAACCCTCAAGACTAATCTTCAACAATGATATACCATTTGTCCTTAATAGCAAATAATCTTAGAAAGTAGTTCACTTTTATGAGAAACTATAGCACAGTTACAGATTTCAAAATGTGGTTTCTGTTTTAAAATCTATTTTACAGTATGTAAGGATGACAAAAAGGTTGTGTGTTTGTTTCATAAGCCCTTTGGCAATTACTACAGTGTTCTACCAATTTAGGAACCCCAGGCTCTGGGCTTGTCTCTGCCTTTTGTTTTCTAGCCTCATTTGAAATAACTATTTAGAAAGTTTTAATTTAATTTTATTTTCACACCTTATTTTTTTGTATGAACCCAAAACTGTTTAATTTCAGTTCAGGTGTACCTATAGTAGCTGGCTAGTTTTATGAGTACCCTTAGATGTAATTTATCTGAATGTGGAGAGTTAATCCTTAGCAGACTGGGGCCTCTAATCTCTATACTCCTCTTGGGCACTACTTCTTGTCAGTACTATTTGTTCTGTTCTTTGCAGTTAGAATATTATTCCTCTTGACATATGAGAAATAAACCCAACAGTATTAAATGTCCCAGTTTTAATTTTCCCTCACCAATATTAAACAATTTTCTTCCAAAGAAGACTTATCCTATTCTACATCATTATTTTCTCCAAATGTAACTTAAAGTCATTTTGTCACCCTGCAACTTTTATTGCTTCCTTCATATCATACTTTTACTGCACAGTAGAATTTTATCTTTTTTAGTGATCTTTCACTGCTCCATTAAAAGTAATCATAGGTAATGATACTTTGCAGGAAGTTAATGTGAGAACATCAGAAGGAAAGTTATCATTTAAAAATGTAAACTATAGAATTCTCTACCCTGAACTGGGATACTGTCCCTTTATGAATATGAGCAAAGGAGAAAAATTCAAACATTTTCAAGAGTTTTCAAACATTTTCTGTGTAACTGAATAAATGAACCACTTTGATTACCACCCTATTGCCCAAGGGGTGGCTTTGATAGGCATACAGGATATAGAGTAGAAAAATAATTGGATTTTATATGAAGGTTTGAGTTTACAAATTATCACCTCTGTGAGTTCATATACATTAATAAATTATATATATATATATATATACATATACACATATAAATGTATATATGTATATACATGCAGTTGCAAATTATAATATTCAATACTGTACAATTTTTATAACTATATCTCAAAGATTCAGGCACTATTCTAAATTGTCTTAGAAGGCTGTATCCACAAAGCTGTTTACTTATAAAGATTTATCACTGAAAGGTACATGGTATATTTTTATGTATGGAAGAGAAATACAATTTGGAGTTAACATTTATCCATCCCCCCTCCATTATGTGCTACCTAGAATTATACTTCTCAAAGTTGAAAGTCATGGAATAACCCAGGAATGTTGTAAACATACTTCACTGGTGGTACTGATAATGCTAGTCTAGGGATTCATGTGTTGATTGTGCTGGCTATCTTTTTTGTCACTTTGACATATGCTATGATCAAGAAGGAACATCACTTAAGAAAAATGCCTTCATAAGATCATGGAGTAAGCAAGTCTGTGGGGCCATTTTCTTGATCAATGATTGATGGTGGAGGGCTCATCCCACTGTGTTTGATACCAACCCCAGGCAAGTAGTCCTAGATTATGTAAAAAGTTAGGCTGAGAAAGCCATGAGGAGCAAGTCACTAAGTAGCATTCCTCCATAACTTCTGCTTCAGTTCCTTCCTCCAGGTTTCTGCCTTGAGTTCCTGATGACTCCCCCCAACCCCCTATGATGGACTGTGATCAGGACACATACACCAAATAAACCTTTTTCTTCCCATCTTGCTTTGGTCATGATCTTTATCACAGGAACAAAAAGCAAGCTAGGATATTGATTGACTCCATTATGGACTTTTAAGTAGGGAAATGGCCACATCTATTTTTTCTAATCTTGGTGAAGTTTTCATTAACAATAAGCAGGTTCTCCACAATTCCTCTTTGGTCCCCACAACTCTCTCCCTCATTAGGCAGTGAGGAAAAAAGTCTTGTCCTGAATTACCAATTTTTCCAATATTATAATGTGGGCCAGTATCTCTTAGATAAATAGTCACTTTTTTCTGATTCCTTTTTTCCCCTCCTGCTACTCTACAGGATGGTATGCTAATTGATAGGAGAGGTAAAAGTGTATCTTATACAGTGCATAACAAACAAATTAAGGTGCTTTTTACACTTCTACGGTTCTCTTTTCTATGTAATGTCTTCCAGGCTGACCTAGTAGATATAAGATTGTATTTTTGTCAGAAAATTTTATTAATTGCTCAGTAAACTAATGGTTATAAAGGAATCTGTAAATCTAGAAGTTACCACTGAAGAACAATTAAAATTCTAAATACAATATTATTGGCCAGGCAGTGGTGGCACACACCTTTTATCACAGCACTCTGGACACAGAGGCAGGCAGATTTCTGAGTTCAAGGCCAGCCTGGGCTACAGAGCAAGTTCTAAGACAGCCAAGTCTACATGGAAAAGCACTGTCTCAATAACACAAAGAAAAAAATATAATTCATCTAAAATCAGTCATACTGTCATTATAGTAAGAATGTCTGCCAAGAAGTTACAGCAACATAAAGCCTAACTTTATGGTTTTTTTTTTGTTTTTGTTTTTTTTATTTTGTGAGTTATGGGGGGGGTGGATTTAGTGTTTACAGGAAGAAGACTCATGTGTTCTGTGTGACAAAAAAAAGCAACCAAATTAATTATGCTCATATTCTATGTGACTTGAAAAGTCAAAAAGCACACACACACACACACACACACACACACACACAATGTATATGTATAATTTAAATATTTTGAGCATATATTTTTATTTATAATAAAATAATGTACTTTAACTTTTTTACTGGCTTTTGGGACACTACTCCTCATACTGGGTCACCTTGACCAGCCTTAATACATGAGAAAGTGCTTAGTCTTACTGCAACTTTGATATGGCATGGTTTGTTGATACTCATGGCCGACCTGCCCTTTCCTGAACAGAAATAGATTAGGAGTGGATTGTGGGTGGGAAGAGAGACACTGTTGTGGGAGGGGCTGGGAGGAGAGGAGTGAGCGGAAACTATGGCTGGGATGTAAAATTAATTAATTCATTGATTATAAAACAAATACTTTTAAGTAATATGTTAGTGCTTAGTTGGCAAATTAAAAAATTATTCGAAATTAAGCATTCACTCACCTTTGAAAATCTAAAAAATTACCAAAAATAAAAGGTAAAACATTAAAGATAATGAAACTTGTAAGATTCTGAAAAAAGTAAGAATATTAGGGAGTGCTAAATATATTGAAATTTAGAGTAAGCTTCTATTTAATTAATATGAAAATATATTATAAGTCACATTAATCTTTACAATGAACCAAAGATAAATTTAATGTCTTGAATGTGGTGCTTTGGAAATACCATAAAGAAAAGCCAAGCATACTGGTAAATGGCTCTAAAACAGAGATAGAAGGATAGCAAGTTCCAGACCAATCTGAGCTACATGGCAAGATCTTGTATGTGAAAAGACAAAAGTTAGTGATATAGTTCATGGGTAAGCTGTATGCCAGGTAGGCACAAGGTCTTGGATTTGCTGCCCAGCACCAAAAACAAAGAAAAGAAAAAGAAGAAAAATTATAAATGATATTTTATTTCCTTATAAGCATATAATTCTATATACCAAGTCTTTATTTATTGTGTTAATTTTAGATCATTAAAATTAACAGCATAACATAAACTTTATTAGCAAATACAATTCTATGCTAAATGTTACAAGTACTTCTAGCACTTATTATGCAAAATCAGCTGATGTGGCTTTTCTTGAAAGCTGTACTTGACTTAAAAGTCACCTTTATACTCTCTGTACTTCTAAATTGCTAAATAGCTACTGTTTCCATATTCGCATATTTCTTTCGGTCATTCTTTCTGCTTGTCCTTTGTATGCTTATAGTAGTGAGAGTCGACTTTTGAATTTATGCTTTGGCTCTATGTCTGTAGTTATGTAAAATATTTTACACATCACAAATATATTATTTGGAGATATTCATATTTTGGAGAATGTCAAATACTTGAGCATGTATCTTATATAATTTTTAAGGAGAAACCCTCTGTGAGTAACTTAACTCTTTATTTGTGGTAAACTTGTTCATAGTTTCAAAACAGTATACATACAAATATAGCTTATATGTGTAATACATCTGAAACACTGGCATTAAAATTTTGAATGTTGCACTGCCTCTTCTAGAAATAATGAATATTCAACATCTGCTGAGCTTTATACTTTTTTAAAATATAAAGGACATAGTTAATAAAAGAGGCCTTAATTGTTTAATTTGAAACAGTTTAATGAAAGTATTAATTTTGAGATTAATCAGCTCAAAATGAACTCAAAATAATTGATTTTGCAGCAAAGTAGTCATTAAAATGAGATTGATGAAATCAATAATTCTGTTAAGCATTCATAAGGCAATACACACAATAATGTGTAGGATACAGCTAGAATTCTTCTGTTGATCAATGAAACTTCAAGGCCATATATGAATATTTATAATACACAAGATTTTTTTGCAAGAACATTTATGGCTAACATGTAGAGAATTTTCTGTGTATATAAGCATCTCTATTTTTAAATCATTTGATGAAGCATGTGATAAGAAACAGCAATAGATAATTCATGATAAACTTTCCCAGTATATCTCTAGTATTAGCATAGTTATAGCTGTTAGTGATTTACATAATTGAAGAGATAACCAAAAAAGATAATTATACACACATACATATATGCACACTTCTATGTTTTAATCAAAACTAAATGGGTAGTGTTTGGACATTGTGATGTGTTTGCCATTACAACTGAAGTCATATTTTTCCAGACATCATTTTTATTTCTTTTAATTTGTCTAATAAGTCAGTTATGAATAGAATCATTGACTTTCGTTGTGACTAGCTAAAATAGAATTTTGGATACAAAAAAATTAAGAACAAATATTTTAAATAGCTTCAGAATAGAGAAAAGTAAAACAATTCTTAATTTTGAAAGAACAAAAACAAACAACATGATTATTCAGTGTGCAGGAAATCATCACTTAAGTTCATTCTATTTGAATGTTATTGATGAAAAACAATGCTGAAGGGGGGATTCTTTTAGGTCTCTTCATAGACTAATGTGATAACACTTAAATCTGTTGATTCATTAGTCATAGTTTTAATTTAATTGTATACTGAAGTTCCTATTTGTACCAGCAACCTAAAGTTCTTTAAATTTACGTATCTCTGATTGAACACAATTTTCCTTTGTGTACATCAAGAGTGTTCCTCCTGGAAGTTGATTCTTGTACACTTGAACAAATCTCCCAATGATCACTATTTGGAAGATGTTTAGGTTTATGCATCTTCATATGTTCCTGCATTAGTTTATGTTCACCATGCATATGCAAGTGCCTGTGGAGGTGAGAAGGTGTTTACCCCTCTGGAGTTGGAGTTACACTGGGCTGTGAGCTATGTGATGTGAGTTTGAGAACTGAACTAAGGTCCTCTTCAAGCTTAGTAACCACTCAATCTCTCTCACCCTCCATTGGTTCTTTGACATTCTTTTATTGATTAGTACATTTATATTCGATTCCAGAAGAATTCTAGTTTATAGGAATCTAAGAAAATAGGTTCATAATCCTTATCCAAAATTCTATCATTAGCTTCTTAGGAAGCCAATGAAAATGATCCATTTGCCAAAGACACAGAAATAGTAATGTTTATGAGAATAACAATTACATATGGCAGGTTAGATGATCTGGATGCAATAAGAAAGCTCATGTGTTGAATTTTCAAAGAAGATAACTGATTCTATCTAATGTTCTTCTCTCTGAATTCAGGAGCATTTACAGAAAACTCTGGGATTTTGTTGTGCTTTTTAAATATACAACTTAAATTATTTTATTTATTTGATGGCTTGGATTTTACAAGTGACAGATGAATTTCGAAAGTTGTTTTAGATAATGACTATAATTTGGGTATAAAGCCTAATAACAAACAGAAAATATCTCTATCAGAAAACTGTCATTCTCATAAAGTGAGACTTGAATTGCTCTTTTATTTTAATGAAAATAACCCTAATTTGTACTTAATATTTTATATGGTTTCTTGTATTTAATAAAAGTTATATCTTCAAAAAATATTTTCTGTACAAACTTCAAGAACTATGTCCAACTGCCATATGGACACAACAGAAGTTACAGATTGCATAAAGATGTGCTATTTTGGTTTGGAGGAACATAAATACTGGGCAATTTTCAGAGACATGTCAGAATTAGTTACTGTTTTATGTACATCTTTACTCCCTGAAAACCAAAAACCTCTGATCAATAATCTATTTAAGGTATTGAAAATTGTGTTTAGGAACAATTTATTCAGAAACTGAAAATATTTTACTATGGTGAATGTTCATCATGAATACCCAAGTTCAAATCAATTTTAAGATTATAATGTCTATAAAAATAAATGATTTTGGAAAGAATATGTTAAAGATGATACTGTACACATTGTAAACAAGAGAAAGGAATGGAAGGAATTCATAGTAAATCATATGAAAGAGTTAGAAAGCCTTTCATTTGTTTGATCATGTGTTCAGAAAAGACGTGGTTTTCAACTAAGCACTTGTATTCCCCAGAAGAAATAGGGAATTGGGGGGAGGGATATTTTGTTTCTTTATTATTGTTATTAATTATAATTAAAAATAGATTCTTCTCACATACAATACATCCCACTCATGGTTTCCTTTCCCTCCACTCCTTCCATCCCACCTCCCACCAATCTTCTCTCCTATATCCACTCCACCTGCATTTCTTTTTTTTTTTTTAATTTATAAATACCCAGCCTTAGCTTGGCTTATTTCTTTCTTTATCATTTTTTAAATTATATTTGTGTTTTAATTTTACATATCAGGCATGGGTTCCCCTGTCCTCTCCCCTCCTGCACTAGCCCCCACCTTCCTGCCATCCCCTCCCCTCCATTCCCATCTCCTCCAGGGCCAAGACTCCCTTAAAATTCACTTAAACCTGGTGGATTCAGTACAGGCAGGTCCAGTCCACTCCTTCTAGACTGAGCAAAGTGTCCCTGTGTAAGCCCAAGGTTCCAAACAGCCAGCTCATGCACTAAAGACAGGTCTGGGTCCCACAGACTGGATGCCTCCCAAACAGTTCAAGCTATTCAATTGTCTCACTTATCCAGAGGGCCTGATCCAGCTGGGGGCTCCACAGCCTTTGGTTCATAATTCATGTGCTTCCATTCATTTGGCTATTTTTCCCTGTACCTCTCCAATCTTCATCTCAACAATTCACGCTATAACAGTCCCTCCTCTTTCTCCACAACTGGAATCCTGGAGCTCCACATGGGGCCTGGCTAAGGATCTCTGCATCCACTTCCATCAGTTATTGGATGAGAGTTCCAGCACAATAGTTAGGGTGTTTGGCCATCTGATCACCAAACTAGGTCAGATCAGGCTTTCTCTTGAACATTGCCAGCAGTCTCCAGAGGATGTATCATTGTGGATTTCTGGGGACCTCTCCAGCACTCTGCCTATTCCTTTTCTCATGTGGTCTTCATTTATCATGGTCTGTTATTCCTTGTTCTCCCTTTCTGTTCTTGATCCAGCTGGGATCTCCTGCTCCCCTAAGCTTTCTTTGCCTCAAACTTTGCCCTTCATTACTCCCACTGTCATCCAGGTTGTTTGTGCAGATCCCTTCCATTTCTCTGTCATTGGGCGATCCCTGTGTCTTTCCTTGGGTCCCGTTTTCTAGGTAGCCTCCCTGGAGTTGTGTAGCAGTCTAGTCATCTTTGTTTTACATCTAGTATCCTCCTAAGAGTGAGTACATACCATGTTTGTACTTCTGAGTTTGGGTTACCTCACTCAGGATGATTTTTTCTAGATCCATCCATTTGCCTGCCAACCTCATGATGTCATTGTTTTTTCTCTTCAGAGTCGTATTCCATTGTGTGTATATGTATATATATATATATATATATATATATATATATATATATATATATATATATGTGTGTGTGTGTGTGTGTGTGTGTGTGTGTGTGTGTGTGTGTGTATTATCCATTCTTCAGTTGAAGAGCATCTAGGTTGTTTCCAGGTTCTGGCTATTACATACAATGCTGATATGAACATAGGTGAGCAAATGCCCTTGTGGTATGATTGAGCATTCCTTGGGTATATGCCCAAGAGTGCTATAGCTGGGTCTTGGGGGATATGGATTCCCAATTTTCTAAGGAAGTGACATATTGACTTCCAAAGTGGCTGTACAAGCTTGCATTCCCACCAGCAGTGGAGGAGAGTTCCCCTTGCTCCACATCCTCTCAAGCATGAGATGTCTTCTGTATTTTTGATCTTAGCCATTCTGACAGGTGTAAGGTGATATTTTAGAGTCATTTTGATTTGCATTTCCCAGATAATTAGGGATGTTAAGCAATTCCTTAAATGTCTTTCAGCCATTTGAACTTCCTCTGTTGAGAATTCTCTGTTTAGTTCTATAGCCCATTTATTAATTGGACTATTGGTCATTTGATGTCTAATTTATTGAGTTTTTTATATATTCTGGATATCAGCCCTCTGTCTGATGTGGGGTTGGTGAAGACCTTTTCCCATTCTGTAGGCTGTCGCTTTGTCTTGTTGACCATGTCCTTTGTTCTACAAAAGCTTCTCAGTTTCAACAGGTCCCATTGATTGATTGTTTCTGTCAGTGTCTGTGCTACTCGTGTTATATTTAGAAAGTGATCTCCAGTGCCAATGCGTTCAAGAGTGCTTCCTACTTTCTCTACTATCAGGTTCAGAGTAACTGGATTTATGTTGAGGTCTTTGATCCGCTGGGACTTAAGTTTTGTGCACAGTGACAGATATGGATCTTTTTGCAGCCTTCTACACATTGACATCCAGTTATGCCAGCACCATTTGTTGAAGATGCTTTCTTTTTTCCATTGTATATTTTTGGCTTCTTTGTCAAAAATTATATGTTCATAGGTGTGTGGGTTAATGTAAGGGTCTTCAATTCGATTCCATTGATCCACAAGTTGGTTTTTATGCCAGTACCAAGATGTTTTTTCTTATTACAGTAGCTCTATAGTAGAACTTGAGATTGGGGATTGTGATGCCTCCAGAGGTTGTTTTGTTGTACAGGATTCTTTTGGCTATCCTGGTTTTTTATTTTTCCATATGAAGTTGAGTATTATTCTTTCCAAGTCTGTGTAGAATTGTGTTGGTAATTTGATGGGGATTGCGTTGAATCTGTAGATTACTTTTGGTAAGATCGCCATTTTTACAATGTTAATCCAGCCTATCCATGAGCATGGGAGATCTTTCCATTTTCTGACATCTTCTTCAATTTCTTTTTTCAGGGACTTAAAGTTCTTGTCATAAAGGTCCTTCACATGCTTAATTAGAATAACCCCAAGGTATTTTATATCATTTGTGGCTATTGTAAAAGGTGATATATCTCTGATTTCCTTCTCAGCCTGTTTGTCTATCGTATATAGGAGGGCTACTGATTTTTTTTAGTTGATCTTGTATCCTGCTATGTTGCTGAAGGTTTTTATAAGCTATATCAGTTCCTTGGTTGAGTTTTTGGGGTCACTCATGTATACTGTCATGTCATCTGCAAATAGCGAAAGCTTGACTTCTTTCTTTACAGTTTGTATCCCCTTAATTCCTTATGTTGTCTTGTAGCTCTGGCTAGAACTTCAAGTACTATATTGAATAAATATGGGGAGAGGGGACAGCCTTGCCTTGTTCCTGATTTTAGTGGTATTGCTTTGAGTTTTTGTCCATTTAATTTGATGTTGGCTGTTGGCTAGCTGTAGATTGCCTTTATTATGTTTAGGTATGTTCCCTTTATTCCTGATCGCTCCAAGACCTTTATCATGAAGGGGTGCTCAATTTTGTCAAATGCCTTTTCTGCATCTGGTGAGATGATCATGTGGTTTTTTTCCTTGAGTTTGTTTATATGGTATATTACATTGACGGACTTCTGTATGTTGAACCACCCTTGCATCCCTGGGATGAAGCCTCCTTGATCATGGTGGATAATTGTTTTGATGTGTTCTTGGAGTCTGTTTGCCAGAATTTTATTTAGTATTTTTGCATCAATGTTCATGAGGGAGATGGGTCTGTAGTTCCCTTTCTTTGTTGCATCGTTGTTTGGTTTAGGAATCAGGGTAATTGTAGCCTGATAGAAGGAGTTTGGTAATACTCCTTCTGCTTCTATTTTGTGGAACAATTTAAAGAGTATTGTTATTAAGTCTTCTTTGAAGATCTGGTAGAATTCTACACTGAAACCATCTGGTCCTGAGCTTTTTGTGGTTGGGAGACTTCCCATGACTGATGTTTGGTTAAGAGCTTGTCTATCTTGTTGATCTTCTCAAAGAACCAACTCTTTGTTTCATTAATCCTTTGTATTGTTCTCTTTATTTATATTTCATTGATTTCAGCTCTCAATTTGATAATTTCCTGGCGTCTGTTCCTCCTGGGAGACTGTGATTCTTCCTGTTCAAGAGCTTTCAGGTGTGCTGTCAAGTCACTAGCATGAGATTTCTCCAGCTTCTTTATGTGGGCATTTAGTGCTATGAATTTCCCTCTTAGCACTGCTTTCATAGTGTCCCATAAGTTTGGGTATGTGGTGTATTCATTTTCATTGATCTCTAGGAAATCTTTAATTTCTTTCTTTATTTCTTCCTTAACCCATTGGTAATTCAGTTGAGCATTATTCAGTTTCCACGAGATTGTAGGATTTCTGTAGGTTTTTTTTTTTTAATCTAACTTTAAACCATGGTGGTCCAATTGAACACAGGAAATTATTCCAATTTGTTTCTGTTGAGACTTGTTTTGTTGCCAAGTATGTGGTCAATTTTAGAGAAGGTTCCATGGGGTGCTGAGAAGAAGGTATATTCTTTTTTGTTAGGGTGGAATGTTCTGTTGATATCAATTAAATCCATTTGAGTTATAATATCAGTTATGATCATTATTTCTCTGTTAAGTTTCAATTTGGCCGATCTGTCCAGAGGTGAAAGTGGGTTGTTGAAGTCTCCCACTATTAATGTGTGGGGTTTTATATGTGATTTAAGCTTTAGTAATGTTTCTTTTACATAAGTAGGTGTCCTTGTGTTTGGGGCATAAATGTTCAGAATTGAGACTTCATCTTGGTGGATCTTTTCTGCGATAAGTATGTAATGTCCTTCATCATTTCTTCTGATTGATTTTAGTTTGAAGTCTATTTTTCTGGATATTAGGATGGCTACACCAGCTTGCTTCTTAAGAGCATTTGATTGGAAAGACCTTTCCCAGCCTTTTATTTCTAAGAGGTGTCTATCTATGAATTTGAGGTGTGTTTCTTGTATGCAGCAGAAAGACGGGTCCTGTTTTCGTATACATTCTGTTAGTCTGTGTCTTTTTATAGGTGAATTAATTCCATTGATATTAAGGGATATTAATGACCAATGATTGTTCATTCCTGTTATTATTTTTAATTTTGGTGGTATTGTGTGTGTACTTCTCTTCTTTGGGGTTTACTGCTGTGGTGTTATCTATTGCCTATGTTTTCATGGGTGTATCTACCTTCCTTAGGTTGGAATTTTCCTTCTAGTGCTTTCTGGAGGGCTGGGTTTGTGGATAAGTATTGTTTAAATCTGGTTTTGTCTTGGAAGGTCTTGTTCACTCCATCTATGATGATTGAAAGTTTTGCTGGGTATATTAGTCTAGGCTGGCATTCATGGTCTCTTAGTGTCTGCATTACATCTGTCCAGGTCCTTCTGGCTTTCAAAGTCTCCATTGAGAAATCAGGGGTTATTCTGATGGGTTTGCCTTTATAAGTCACTTGGCCTTTTTCCTTTGCTGCCCTTAATATTCTTTCTTTATTCTGTACGTTTAGTTGTTTAATTATTATGTGGTGAGGGGACTTTTTTTTGGGGGGGGTCTAGTCTCTTTGGTGTTCTATAGGCTTCTTGTATCTTCATAGGCATTTCCTTCTTTAAGTTGGGAAAGTTTTCTTCTTTGATCTGTTAAATATATTTTCTGTGCCTTTGAGTTGGTATTATTCTCCTTCCTCTATCCCTATTATTCATGTTTGGTCTTTTCATGGTGTCCCAAATTTCTTGGACATTTTGTGTCATGACTTTGTTGGTTTTAGTGTTTTCTTTGACTGATGAATCTATTTCTTCTAACATATCTTCAACACCAGAGATCCTCTCTTCCATCTCTTGCATTCTGTTGATTATACTTGCATCTGAAGTTCCTGTTCATTTACTCAGATTTTCTATTTCCAGCATTCCTTCTGCTAGTATCTTCTTCATTTTTTCTATTTCCCTCTTCAGGTCTTGGACTGTTTCCCTTGTCTGTTTCTTTGCTTTTTCATGATTTTCTTCCAGGGTTTTATTGTTTTCTTCTGCATTAATTGTCCTTTCCTCTAGTTTTTTTTATAGCGTTCTTCCCATTTTTTGTTTGTCTGTTCCTCCACTTTATTTTTTATTTCTTCTATATAAGGCTCTAGCCTCTTCATGATGTAATTTCTAAGCTTGTTTTCTTCTTCTTCTTCTTCTTCTTCTTCTTCTTCTTCTTCTTCTTCTTCTTCTTCTTCTTCTTCTTCTTCTTCTTCTTCTTCCATTCCATGATGTTCAGGTCTAGCTGTTGGAGAAGAGCTAGGTTCTGTTGATGCTGTATTGCTCTTTATTTTGTTGTATGTACTTCTGCCTTGGCGTCTTCCCATCTCCTCATGGATTCGTTTTTGATCCTATCAGTGTACTTGGTCCAGACAGAGCTGACAGATTTAGGGAGCCTCTCTCTGGTCCAGATGGAAGCTCTGGTCTGGATGGGAGCTCTGGCCCAGATGAGCATGCTGGCCGGATAGGAGCTGGGGGGCTGGACTCTGAGTCTCAGGAAGTCCCTGGGGTCTCCTTATCTTGTCCAGATGGGAGCTCCTCTTCTCCATATGGGAGTTCTAGGGCCGGATGGAATGGTGGACGCTGGTCTCTAAGTCTCTGGAAGTGGCTGGGATCTCTGGCAGATGGGTTTGGGGGCAAGGCCTTGAGGTTGTAGTGTCCACTAGAGGGTCTCTCTGGTCCAGATGGGAGTTCCGGGGTGGATGGGAGCTGGGGGCTGGTCACTGAGTCTCAGGAAGTGGCTGGGGTCTGGGACAAATGGGTGTGGGGCAGGGCGTGGAGGTTGTAGGGTTCACCAGAGGGTCTTGGAGAGGGGGAACCTTCCTGGTGGGGATGGGGTGTTCCTGCCCTTTGGCCAGAACCTGGGGCCCAGTTGGGCAGGTCTTCCCCAGAGTGGCTGGTGCCCCTGGCTGGGACCCAGGTGTGGGCCTCTCTTGGTGTGACCCCAGGCACTCACCTCTGGTCCAGGTGGGAGTTCCAGGGCAGGGTGGAAGCTGGGGGCTGGTCTCTGAGTCTCAGGAAGTGGCTGGGGTCTTGGGCAAATCGGTGTGGGGGCAGCGTGTGGAGACTGCAGGGTCTGCCTGCAGTCTTGGAAAAGGGGAGCCTTCCCTCAGGGCCCACCGATTGGCCAGAAACTAGGGCCAAGTTGGGCAGGTCCTCCCAGGATGGCTGGTGCCCAGGGGTGGAACCCAGGGGAGGTTGCCTCTCTGACTATACCCCCAGGCACTCACCTCTGGTCCAGATGGGAGTTCTGGGGTGGATCCCACCTGCATTTCTTATTCAGAAGAGAGCAGGCTTCCAAGAGACAATAGAAAAACCGCACAAAACAAGACATAATAAGATGCGATAAAATAGGATCTGGTAGACTCGTGCAAACCCTGTGCTTAACGCTTCAGTCTCTGTGGGCTTATATGAGCCCTGATTATTCCATTTGGTGGGCCGTGTTCTCCTGGTGTCCTACATCCCTTCTAAGTTCTACAATCTTTCCTCTGCCAATTCTATGGTGTGCTCCTGTCTCCTAGGAAAGTGACAAGTGGAGACCTCCAATTTAGACTCTTTCCACATAATGTCTGGCTGTGGGTCTTTGCATCTGTTCCCATCTTCTGCCTCGGGAAGTCTCGTTGATGACTGGGAAGGGCACTGGTCTACAACTACAGCAGAATATCATTAGAAATCATTTCTTTGTTTTTGATTTCTGCTTTTGCCAGTTGTGTTTGGTTCTATCTTAGGTCTGTAGGGCCTCCAGTTCCTCTCCATCCAGGCTGTGTAGGACATGGACTCTTTCTAGTGGCATGGGACTCCAGTTAAAAGAAACATCAGTTGGCCACTTCCACAAGTTCTGCAACACCATTGCCCTAGCACATCTTGCAGACAGATTGTAGTTCGAGGGTTTTGTGGCTCTATTGGTATCAAGGTTTCCCTTTCCATAGCCTGCAGAGTAAGTATCTTATTACACCAAAGAGACTAGAACATAGGAGTGAAGGTTCCATGTAGGCACCAGATCAACATCTCTGCATTCAGAGAACTGTGTGAATGTTGTACCCCACTGTCAGTTTTCAGAGAGTGAACTTCTGTCCCAGCATCAGCCTTGTTTGTTTATGGATCACCATGGAACCCCTTGACCAAGACTCAAAGGAATGAGACCCAGACCCAATACTGGAAGCTTTGGCTGGCTACAGAAGATAGCCAGTTCAGAGGTATCCTCCATTACTAGGAGCCCTCAATAGAGTCACCTTCGGAGATTCCAGGGAGTTTCCACTGCACTGAGTTTCCTTACCCCTCCCGCAATGTTCCCCAATTCCAGCTGTTTCGACTTGCATTGTCTCCTTCAATCTATTGTTCCCTCCACCTGAATTATCCAGCTCTAATCTTTACCTGATTCCAATCTAGCCACAAAATCTATTCTATTTCCCCCTCTCACAGAGGTCCATGAATCCCCCCTGAAGCCCTCCTCTTTACCTAAACACTCTAGGTCTGTGCATTGTAGCTTCATTACCATTTTGTTGATGCTTAATATCCATTTACACTAAATGTGTCTTTGTGGGTCTGGATTACCACTTTCAGGATGATTTTTACTAGTTGTATCCATTTGCCTGAAATTTTCATGTCATTTTTTAACATCTGAGTAATAATCCATTGTATAAATGTACAACATACAATATTTTCATTATCCATTCTTCAGTTGAGGGACATTTGGGCTGTTTCCAGGTTCTGGGTATTATGAATAAAACCACAGTGACCATGATTGAGTGAATGTCTTTGTGGTATGATGGAGCTTCCTTTGGGTATATGTCCAAGAGTGAAATAAATGAATCTTAAGGTAGATTTATTCAGTTATCTTAGGAATCACAATATGAATTTCCATAGTGATTGCACATGTTTGTGCTCCCCCCAGCAATGAAAGAGTGGTCCCCTTGCTTCACATCCTCCCCAGCATGAACTGTCATTTGTGGATTTGATCATAGTCATTCTGACAGGTATAAGTTGGTATCTCAGAGTTAAATTAATTGCATTTGATACTCATGGATGTGAGTTTTATGCAGGGTGATTAATATGGATCTATTTCAGTTTGATGAGCGCCATTTCTCAGGGATGTTTTCTTTTTTTCCTTTTGGGTCTCTCTGGCTTGTTTAATAAAAAACCAGGTGTCCATAGGTTTGTGCATTTATGATCTGGGTCTTCAATTTAGTTCCATTTATCAACCTGTGTGTGTGTGTGTGTGTGTGTGTGTGTGTGTGTGTGTGTGTGTGTGTGTGTTTTGCCAATACCTTGTGGTTTTTATTACTGTGGCTCGGTATTACAACTTGAAATCCTACAGATCCATGAGCATGGGAGATCTTTCCATCTTCTGATATCTTCTTCAATATAAGTGTTCAAAGACTTGAATTTTTTATCATATAAGTCTTTCACTTGCTTAGTTAGAATGACCCCAATATAATTTGTATTATTTGAGGTTATTATGAAGGATTTTATTTCCATAATTTCTTTCTCAGTTCGTGTCTTATTTGTATATATGAGGGCTACTGATTTTTTTTTCCAGTTTATCTTGTATCCGGTCACTTTGCTGAAAGTGTTTATAGCTATAAAAGTTCCCTAGTGGAATATTTAGGCTCATGTATGTATAGCATCTTATTATCTGAAAATAATGACACTTTGACTTCCTTCTGATGTCTGATTAATCTAAAAAACTTCAAGTACTATAATGAAATACATATGGAGGGAGTGGACAACTGGACAACCTTGTCTTGTTGTTGATTTTAGTGGAATTACTTTGAGTTTCCATTTAATTTGATGTTGGCAATAGCCTTGATATAAATTTTCTGTATTATGTTTAGGTATGTCCCTTTTATCCCTAATCTCTCCAGGACTTTCATCATAAAAGGGCATTGTACTTGACTTCTTTCTTCTTAAACATGAAGGAGGAGTAACTCCTGCCAGCATCTTGTGAATATAACTAGGGATGCTGCAAATCATAATAATAGAGAAAGTAGCACCCCACTACAGGAATTGACTAGCAAATTCACAGGACATTCAGTATAGCAATGCAGTATGCAGGATTTGTACGAGACATCCCTGTGTTCACAACTCATTTCCACCATTTGTTAGCTTATATCTTAGGCAAGATTTCTAAACTTTTGTCTCTAGGTTTTTGATCCAAACAATAATGTTAATGTATGCTGAAAGGCTCTGTAGTAAAGAATGACTGCTATTAATTTAAATAATTTGTTAAGTATATAGTAAATTGTTTGTACTCAGTAAATTTTCAACAAAATAAGGCAGTTAATATTTATTTTGCATATGTTCATAATTAACTATCAAGAGCTTGCTTTCTCCCCAAATTTTTTCTAACATTCTGATTACAATATGCATCATTATTTTATTTTATTTGTCACTAATAACAGAGTGAAACCAATTAGATGATGGCATGCCATCATTTATAAAATGTGCCCTATATGTGTAACTAAAATGTAGGGCTGAGAAGTGACTGCTCTAAAGTCCACCAGTAAGTTTTCCTTGCAAAAACTACCAGTGACCCCATTAAGTATCAAACCAATTAGAGATAGGACTACCTATCATCATGAAAGGCAGCATCACACATCTTTCTGCAGTGGCATTATGATGTGTACTAATCTGTGCAGTATCTAGAGTCAAGTGAAAACGAGGGTGGTTCATAAATGTCCTGGGCAGTTGTCTTGTTTGGGTTTCAATTTCTGTGAAGAGACACCATAATCACAGAAACTCTTATGATGGAAAACATTTAGTAATCATGTGGCTCATATAGAGTTTAGAGATTTAATCCATTATCGTCATGGCAGGAAGCAAGGCAGCATGCAGGCCGACATGATACTGGATCTGAAGGTCCTCACATCTTCATCCAAAAGCAATAGGAAGTGAACTATCTCACTGGGCATGGATTGAACATATATGAGACCCTACAGCCTGCTCCCACAGTGTCATGCTTCCTCTATCAAGACCAAACCTACTACAATGAAGTCACACCTCCTAATACTGCTTCTACTTTTGGGGACCATTTTCTTTCAAACCACCACAGCAGTATTAGCATAGAAGCCTCATTCATCCCAACAGTCAATGTTGTATACCATAAGGAGAAACTGCAAAGTGCATTAAAAAAGACTTACTAAGTTTCTGGTGTTGCTACACTTGGAGAATAGACAATTCAGATTGAAGGTGTTTACTTGACTTCCATTGTTCATGCAAGTAATCTGTGATTTACCAGTCTGGGTAATTTATATAAGTAATACTACCTGGGGATACATTTTCTATTCCAACATTTTTAGCTTTCTAGGAAAAAAGAGATAGAATCTTGATGAAAGTTCAAATGCCCATGTGCAGGACAAAGGGCATTTCTGACATTTTGTTACAATAACATTTATTTTGTTGTTATTTATATAATTAAAGATACTGACTATTGGAGGTAAGTGACTTGCTCAAACACAAAGATTTAAAAAACTAGTGCTCAAATGTGCTTATGCCTGGTCTTATTGCTTCATCTGCCCTGTAATAGACTAAGAGGGAGTGTTAGGGCTAGAGAGTTTATTCATTAATGATGAATACTTAGCTGTTCTTGCAGTGAAACTGGGTTAGTCCCTGGCACCCAAATAGTAGCTTACAACCATTGGTTCCAGGTCATTCTTCACTTCTGACCTCTTCAGGCTCTTGCACATGTATGATACACACATGTGCACTCAGGCATAAAATAAAATAATAAAGAAAAGAGGAATCTCATACTGTGTGGCTCAAATTCCACCCTTCACCTGTTTTTGTAAGTAAAATGTTAGTGGCAAATACTCACTTGTTCACCCATTGTCTCTTTCTATTTTGATACTGTGTGGGTGTGAAAGGAAATAGTAACTCACTCAAAGTATTTATAGATCTGGCTATTTATAAAAACTATACAAACAAACAAAAAACCAAATGCCTTAGACTGCAGAGATGTCTCAGCAGCTAAGAACACTTGATGATCTTGTAGAGGACCCAGGTTATGTGGCAGCTCACAGCCATGTGTAACTCCAGTTCCAAGGGTTCTAAGGCCCTCTACTGCCTACTGCAGGAACCAGGCACACTCATGATACATACATGATACATACACCTACATTCAGACAAACACTCATTTACATAACAAATAAAATAAAAATAAATAAATCTTTAAAAATATTTGCAAAATCTCTCACTCAAATATAAGTTGTTTGACTATGTCTATAAACCTATCTAAGGAGTTACACAGGAAAATGCCCAATTCTAATGTTTGATTGTTAAAAATACCTGCCTCAAACCACCTGTAACTCCAATTCTAGATCTGAAGCCCTCTTCTCTGTCTCTGTGTCTGTCTGTCTGTCTGTCTCTCTCTCGCTCTCAAACACACACACACACACACACACACACACACACACACACACACATAAAACTTTATAGTGTGAATCCCCTATGAGTGGATTCCTACATCTATTGTTTTGTGTCCTTGGACTTTCTCAAGCATATAGCTTAGTAGAAAGTATCTTCTCAGCTGCACAGCACTTCCAACTTTAAAAATCGATACTGCATTACACTTTGTATATTTGAACAGATTATTTTCAAAATCCATAAATCTCTAAATTGGAAAGGAAATCTTCCTTTTCGTGGGCTGCCCTTGATTAGCCCAGAATGGAAAGAGAGAATCTGTCATTCTTTGTCAATCTGCTTTCACATACTTGACAGTACGCAGTCATAGTGAGAGACAGCTGTGTTGCCATGGTCCAGCTAACCTAACTGTAAATGAATAAAAGAACAGTCATGCACCACGAAGGGAAAGAAAAAGAAACCCGACTATGCAGTGTTGTATTTTTCCATCCATCAACTTCCATTTGTCAGAGTCTTCCTGACAATACTTACACAATATTGATTTCATTTTTACTTTTTCTTACTACTCTTTTTAGGAAATAGTTTGTATGTAGAATGACCAGTCAATATCTATGACCAGGAAACATTTATTATAATGCTTACTTTGATACTTTTATCCAGAAAGTCATACATTTTGGTGAGTCAATTTAATTTACTATGATATTGTATTTGCCAGCTATTGCTGCCATAACAAGCAATCCTGAAATTCTAGTGGCATCTCCCTTATTTACATGCATATCAGCTGTAGATTTGTTCTGCATCCCCTGAGTCAACTTAAGATATCTTTATGGGCATCTGAATCGAAGATATGCTTCAAATGTCTTCCCACACAGGGACTCAAGTAGAAAGGGTCTTTTGTATGGCATTTTGTATCAAAAAAATTTTTTACGATATATTTGGGTCGGTTTCCCATTCCCCAACTCCTGTCAGATCCTTCCCACTGTTCTAGCTCCATGACTTCTTTCTCTTTCCTTTTAGAAAAGAAACATTTAAAATAAAAAGTAAACAAACTAGAAAGAGAAATGTCAACACACACACACACACACACACACACACACACACACACACACACACCAACATAAAACCCATAAAATAACCCAAAATCAGAAACCATAACTTCATCCCTAGCAGTAGATGACCAGCACAAAGCAAACTCAATGGCACTTTTGTTGATATTTGTCTCATAATGCTTTGATTGGATGGGGTTATTTTTTGTTTGTTTAATGGCCTTTGGTTAGATATTCTGTATGAGAGATATTCTTGCATTGAAAGGCATGAACAAAAGGAACCTGCACAATTTGAATTGCCTTTAAAGATCTAGCTCTAAGCAAAATTTACCAATTTCTGTTCACAGTGCATTGATCAAGGTAAGGTACTTAGCCAAACCAATATTCATTGAGGCTAGCCATGTTAAAAGAATAAATGAATAATGAACTCATAAATCAATGATAGTATGTATATTCATGAGATTTTCATTGATTGCAACACAATTCACTATAGAAACCCATGGAGTTTTAAACTCATGACTCCTTTGCCTCAATACTCTGAATATGGAGTTTGGTGAATATACTACCACTTATGGGTCCTTGGGCTCTTCACTTCTATTTCTGCTTGATTTCTTTCCTATTTTCTTACATAACATCAGCTTACCAACACTGTATGCCATATTCTCTCTTGGAGCTTTCTCTCTCATCATCCATCTGCTTGTAAATAGATATATATTAACTTGTTCCCAGAAAAGCCTTTTCTTAGACTTTCTGCCCTGACCCTCTTGTCCATAAAAGACAGAACTGATCAGTTCCTGCTCTGTGCTCCATTATACACTGAAGTTTGCTGATTTATTACATATTGCCTTAGAAATTTGGAATATGTATTTATGTTTGTATCCTTGTGTTTCTAGTTCCTAGGCCAATAAACCCTGCAACATTGTAAAATACTAATAAATACTTGTGAAATGAACAAAGAAATACTTAAGAAACATGACAGGCTCTTTAAATTCCCTGTAAATATGCTTGAATTATATAAACATTAAGTATGTTTGTATATATATATATATATATATTCCAATAGTCAGAGTTTGGCAGAAAGTAAAAAGAAATGGGCTTACATACACTGAAAATGGGAAAAGTTAGTGAGACAGCATCTATCACTGTTATGCTCAAAAGCCCCAAATTTCTATTTCAATATGTACATAGACGGCATGAACACAATGTCTGAATAAAATATGCTTTTGGAATGAATAAGTATACCATGTACTACATGAAAAAAGAAGCAAGCTCAGCTTGTGCTAATGTACACGGCTATTTAGAAGAAATAAATACAAGACAGCACAAAATCAGGCTCAATAATCAATTCATACACAAATAAACTTCAGATGTCCTAGTGCCACTGCAAAGGTTCCTTTGCCTCTTTGTAGAATCAGTAACCTTTGTTTCACTTCACATCAGCAACTGTACAATAGCAGGGAAGTCATTTGTTAAAAAACTGTGTAAAACTGAATGTAAAACTAAACTATGCTAGAGGCTATTCTCCTCGAGAATACGAATGAAAGGTTATTCCTTATTACCTGACTAATGCAAATTATTTTCTCAAATTATACCTGAAATTGTAGCACATTCACATACTTTGATGAAAGTAAATTCTCACAATCATTTAGAGTCTGGTTGCATGGTTTTATATTACAAAGAATATAAGGAATTAAGTAAGGAGAAGAAAACTTGGATAGAAATATTCTATTATTACAAATGAGGTTTCTGCTGTTGTTACTGAAATCCTGTGAAGACTTTGTCTGAATGCTCTGAAGTTGAACACTTTCTACAGACAAAAACTGGCCACAATAATGAACTGTTTCCATTTTAGCTGTGGCCTCCATGCCCTTCTCTTAAATCATGAAAAGAGCATACAAGGTCATTTTAAAGAAAACCAATTCATTCATACCAATTTCTGACATGAATATCAGAGGGTTGGGAAATCCCAAACCCACCAAAAAAAAAAAAAAAAAAAAAAAACCCTTGAAGTATTTTGAAAGCCATGTAAGAATGTTTTTCCTAGCACTGAAAATATGGCTTAACAGTTAAGACAAAGGTGGTGGCTACTCTTCCAAAGAAGCATTGTTTGAATCCCAGCACCCCAGGATTTAACCTAGAAGGTAAAAACCAACTATAGCTCAGATACAAGGTAATCTTATGCCTTATTCTAGCCTCCTTGGGCACTGCAAATACACGGTACTCAAAGACATACATGCAGGCAATACACCCACATAATTCTTTTGCAAAATTAACCCAAACCCTTTCCGATTTGAAAAGATAGGACTATTTCTCATTTTGTCTTCTATTAGAAACATTGAAGGATTTATTGGCATTAAAGAAGAATAAAATAAATTAACATTGTAAGAGCTACCAAAGGAAGTATTGGCACAAGATTTTAATCATCTCACTCTGGGGGCTGAGGAAGGTGGATCTTTGTGTTCCACCTTTATATATATATGAAGACTGACAGGACAAGACTTTGCCTTCATGAACTCATAGCAGCTGTAGTTGTAATACAAGACCTGTGAAAGATTAATCCAGTCAATATTCCAGCATGGAATCCATGAGTTTATAAATGCCTTGTCGTGTCAACCTTCCCCAACCTCAGGTTCTCACAGTCTTTCCACTCCTTCCCTTTTGTTTCCTGAAGCTTTGCATAAATATTATGAGATAAATGTCCTATTTAAGACTGATATAAGTTGTGAGGTTTTTTTTATTAACCTCCATCTATGCTCAAAGAAGCCTCTCTAATGAGGACTGAGAGCTGGTATGTACTAATCTATGGTACAGAGGCATTTATTTTAGAAGAAATTTTGGTACTATGTCCATTTAGAAAAATAATAGCACTAACTTCATCCCTAGTGTCTATAGGCTCCTCAGCCTGTGTCCTTGGTCAGAATTTCAGTGTTGGCATGAATTTCCTTCTGGGGAGTGGATCTTTGATCCACTGAGAAAGTATTTAGTTAACCCCAAAACAGTCATGCCATTATTGCAAATGTTTATATCTTGCCCATTCAGTCATTTCGGCCATTTTTTTTTTGTAGCCAAAAAAAAAAAAAAAAAAAAAAAAATCTACATTGGTAAGATTGCTAATGACTTTTTTCTCCATGAACCTTGCATAGCACCTTCTGATACTATAAAATCTAGCATTGAGGAAGTTTCTAGGTCAGTATGAGTTGATATCTCCAAGTCTTATGATTGATGTGTATGGTCTCTTGCTTGATTTTGTTTTGCTTTTTGAAAAGGATTATCTGTGTAGACTTGGATGTCCTGGAACTCACTTTGTAGACCACTTTGACCTCAAATTCAGAGATCTGCATCTGCCTCTCAAGAGCTAGTATGAAAAACATGTGCCACTTCTCTCTCTCAGTTTTAGCATAGGGCCTTAACTACAAGTTCTAGTGTACAACCAAACGAAGTGGCAGTGTTATTTATGTTTGTGGTTGGGTTTCTGAGATCTCTTCTGATCAACAACTTGGGGTAAAGTATCCCACTTCTGACTCTATGCTTTTTATTTGAAATTATATGCCTTCTGGGAGAAATATTAACCCTTGTAGTAGGGTAACTTTATTTAAGATTGTGTGTGTGTGTGTGTGTGTGTGTGTGTGTGTGTGTGTGTGTGTGTGTGAAGTTTATAAAATAGTATAAAATAGTAGGTTACAATAAGGCTTATAAAACATTTTTTTCTTTTTCTTTTTTTTTTTGGTTTTTTGAGACAGGGTTTCTCTGTGTAACTTTGCTCCTTTCCTGGATCTCACTCTGTAGACCAGGCTGGCCTCAAACTCACAGAGATCTGCCTGCCTCTGCCTCCCAAGTGCTGGAATTAAAGGTGTGTACCACCACTGCCTGGCTATAAAACATTCTTAGTGTTAGCTATCCCTTCCCTATGACTTTTTTTATTCATTAGTTTGCTTGTTCAGCCTTTGTATAGCAAGTGTTATTTATCTGAATGTATATATTATAATTTTAATTTTTAAAATCTATTATCTATTTCTTTCAAGATTATTATCAGCTTCTTGTGTGGTTTTCACACCACTCATTTGAGAAATATATATATTAAACACAATTCAAGAGAAATTGATTGAGTTTATACAGTTGACTTTTCAAGCAATAATATCTTGTCCTAAATAACTGGCCAGTTTTTGTTACTAATGAATTCACGGTGTAAATAAATAGAGTGAAGCAAACTATAGAAATTCTTCAAAATGGTCTTTTAAAAGTGATTTACTAAAAGTGTATATAATTATATATCTACACCCATAGTTGGAGTTTTCTTCAGTTCTGTTTGGACCCACAGCAGCTCAGACCCAAGTAAATACACAGTGACTTATATTACTTATAAACTGTATGGTCATGGTAGGCTTCTTGCTATCTAGTTCTTATATCTTAAATTAACCCATTTCTATTAATCTATAAGTTTCCATGTGGCTTGTGGCTTACCACAGCTAGCAGCATCTCCTGACTCAGCCTTCCATTTCCAAGAATTCTCCTCTCTCCTTATCCTGCCTATACTACACTTCCTGTCTGGCTACTGGCCAATCAGTGTTTTATTTATCAATCATCAGAGCAACACCTTCACGGCATACAGAAGGACATCCCCAGCATATATCTCCAAAAATGTACCAAGGAGAAGAGTTGTAAAGAACTTAGATCTATACTTTACTTCTCTCACTTACAGTTGTTTTTCTACAGAGCAAGCACTAAATTATTGTAGGTATTTAAGTACTTTATTATTTCATAAAAAGATGGAGAGATGATAGTATTGATGTAAATGCTAGAAAATAGACACAATAGTATTAGAAACATGTATATAGAAGGAAACCGTGTGATTAAAATAGCCATCCACCAGAAAACTAAATCTGGAATTACTTTAGTGACCTGAAAAACGAAAGCACAGTTGTCCTTTGGCATCTGGAAGGGATTGGTTCCAAGACCCAAAAATCCATGAATGTGAAAGTTCCACTTATAAAATGCTACAGTGGTTGCATGTAACCTAATCCCATCCTCCTGTATACTTTCAGTCATCTCTTGATTTTTTTTTACAATATACAATATGATGCAATTGCTATGTAAATAGTTGTACTGTATTGCTTAGAGAAGGAGAACAAGAAAACTGTGCGAGTACACTCATAACATTTGCTTAAAAAATATATTCAATTTGTGAATGGTTGAATTGATGAACAAAGAATGTTCTATGGATACAGAAGGACTATGGTCTTGCATTTCCTGTAGTTGCAAAACCAAAGTATTTTATTTGGCATGTCATCTTTTTCTCTGTCTAACAACACCTGTTCAGAACTCAAAACTCTAATTGGGCTTCCCTGATGTCAGCCTTGATGCCCTTTCTGTGCATTTGCCAATGAAAATTTCACTAATTTAAATGTGCATTTCATTCAGACAATTCCTTGTAATTTAAAATTCAGTATCCAGCTCTTAAATATCTCTCACTTCCTTATGAATAGTGGCTCCTATTCTTTGTGAATATTTGAATTCTGTACTTATAGTGAAAGAATATGAAGCAGGCCGAGGATGTTAGTCATTTGGCTAGAAACCAGCAATTTTGGTAAGATTGTTCATAATTCATAATCATTTTCCAAAGGCATGAATTTATACCAGATTGCACTTAAAGAGGAGGAAATAAAGGGTATGCAGTTGTGAGAGGGTAGAGGTGGGGAGGATTTGGGAAGAATTAGAGGACAGGAATTTGTGATCAGAATGTGTTATATAATTTCTTTCAATAAAAAGAAACAAAAGAAAAGAAAACTCCAAAGTGTAAAACCCTAGTGACTTTTAACCAATAAACAAGAACAACAAAATAACTTTAAAAGAATAAAATGTATGTTAAATTTGTACTGGTTACAGTTTTGTAAAGTTTTTAAAAATCATGATCCAATTTATCTTTCTTTGAAAATATCAATTCAAGTGTAGAATGTATCATAATAATATCCATCTCCTACTTCCAACTTTCCAAGGGACTGTGAATTTTTAAAAACATGTTCTTTAACAATTTCATACACTTAAAAAGACATTTGATTCATTCAACCCATTTATTACTCTAGAGGTGATTGAACCTGGGCGAATGGAGCCAATAAATGAGGCATACTAAAGCCTCATGCAACATCCAGCTTTATTCAGAACATCAGGCAATCTGCACTGAGGGTCAAGAATGTTATTCGCATAAAGTTCTTATGGGTTCAAGCTATATATAATAACAAGGAAAATCTGCACATGATAAGAACATGTTTTTCCATAAAGGCATATAAACAAATAAAAATACCCAGTTGCAATGAACAATCTAAAGTAAACTCACTTCTATTTGCTGCACCTTGGAGGAGCACAAAAAGTACATTCCACAGTGAATTCAGTGTTTTTGAAGAAAGTGAGGTCACACAAGACTCTTGTCTTGTTTTCTTGGAGTATTCTCACAAGCACTTAGAATTCCCCTCAAATGATTCCATTCTTGAACTATGTTCCAACATCTTGCCCTTTTTTATGGTTTAATAGCAAGATATCCTGAATGGTTTTGATTTGAGATGCTGTAGATAAAGCTAATTGTCATTTCCTATAAGCAAGCAAATTATAATATTAGAACACTGAAAGCATTGGGTATAATACCCTGTCACCAATAACAGAGATCCAGTCTATGTCCAATACTATCAGTCACACTATTATATTGATCAGAAAAATTTAGAGAATAGCTTTGAAAGGGACCCATATTTATTAGAAATTCTTGTATCTTATAGTACATAAATGCATATTTGCCTTATATTAGGAATACAAATGCTAGGACATTCTATGCAAATAAGAAGTAATTTAAATCCCACTGAAAAATTAACCACAGTCCCATTTTCGGGGAAATAAATGAGACTATTATAGTCCCAAAGTCCAGTCATAAATACGGAGTCATTAGAAAAGACAGCAGGAGCTGGATCCATCCAATCTACAAGTTAAGTAAAAGGAGGATGAGGAAATTGACCAATACACATGCTCAGAGGCATTCACTGCAGATACACAGATGAAAGCAAAAAAAACAACCAAAAACTCTCTCCGGTAATATAGGGCTCTGTGCATTTCATATAATAACTTCTCCCTCAGTGCACAGGGCTTTAACTTGGTCCCAGGGGGTCAGAATTGACTTCTGATGATATGGCTGATATCTCCTTTTGCCCTTTAGTTGGAGATTTGCTATCTTTCTGTTGACTTACACTGTCTCCTTTCCTTCTGCCATTGTTCTTGATGGCCCTGAGCCAGAGAAGTCAAAGAGGAATCTCTAATGTTTCAGTGTATCAATCTGCAATGACAGGTGTATATCCCATTCCAATTTTCTCCTGGGGAAGTAAAAATAGGAAAGGTAAATGCATCAGTTTGCTTATTTTCTCTGCAATATAATCAGGGAGGCTAGAGTATGCATAAGTATGAGTAATAAACAAAGGATGTGTGTGGGTTTTAATCATATGTTGTAGTTCTTGTAGTAATGAAAGCATAACAGAATGTGAAGACAAAATTCGAGCAGTTTCTTTTACTGGAAATAACCCCAGAAAATAAGCAGAAGCTAAAACTGTATTTATGGGTTTATGAATTAATAACTATAAATGAATTAACTGTAAAAATAAATCAAAATAGACAGTTCTACCTGTTGTGTTGAGGAAAAGTATTAATATATTGATGAATGTCAGGACCGTGATCTCTCCTATACCCTTGGATAAGCCATCAATGAAATAAGTATCTACCTGTGGAATGGGATAAGGATGGACAAATTTTATTATCATGAATTCAGTTCATATGAGAAAATCTTATAGCCTGCCAGTTGGATTAATTATTTCCTATATTTCTATAGTAATCTGCAAATGAAATTTGCAAATCCATAGAGTTCTATAACACTCTTAAACACTGACTTTTAGTTAAGGGTAATATAATATACCAAGGATCAAAATCCACACAATTTCAAAAATTGTGCTTCCCTGACTTACTAACTGAGCAAGAAGAGTAAGGTAGGCGATTAGTATTTTGGGGTACTTATAGTGTAAATAAATCTATCTCATGGGTTTAATCTTCTTATGCTATAATACCTGTAGGAGACTATTTAGTTGGGGAAATATGTTTATAGGAAGTGGAGGATCCACATGATATACAGATGTCTCTTTTAGTCTGGATTCAAATAACTATAGTTCTGTTTTTGGCCTCTCAAGATAGTATGGAATGATTGTCCAACACCATCTTTCATTATGGAGTTTTAAATAGATTGGCTGGTGCATTGGGAGTACCAAGCACAGCTCATGAAGCTGGGGAGAACTTGCTAAATGAATTCTCTTTTCCTGCTATGCCTTAGCTTGCCTAGGTTATGAAGTTAGCTTTTTCATAGGCTCTTCTAAGTCCTCATCAAAAAGTGAAGAGAATTCAAGATTAGAGTGAATGTCAAATTCCTCACCCCATGCTTCAGGATCATCCACAGGAAATAGAGGATATGTACTTAAAGGGAGCTGAGGGAGTCATCATTGGCATAGATACTGGTGGTGATAATTTTACTTTTGATTTTTGCTTGAACGGGGAAAACTTTCTTGTTTTGGAAATTACTTCAACTATGTAAAGATGTGTTACATTTGTTTATGCTGTATTTGTTTTATTATGTAAAAATATATTGCATTTATTTCACCTTGCCTACCTAAGGCATCTGATTGGTCTAATTAAAGAGCTGAATGGCCAATAGCTAGGCAGAGAAAGGAGGGCTAGAGGGCACAGAGAATAAAGGAGAAATGTCACCTTGAGAGAACTAGAGTGAAGAGAAGGAAAAGAGAACTAGGGAGGAAAAGAGGGAGATGCCCAGCACTAGCTAGCCAAGCAGGTAGCCATGAGAAAAACAGACACAGAATAAGCAGGAAAAGTAGGACAAATAGAAAGATAAAAAGCCTTGAGGCAAAACATAGGTGAGGAGGAACAAATTAAAATAAGATCTAAGATACAGGTGAGTATTTATAACTAAGTCTCCTTGTCATGATTTGGAAGTTGGTTAGTGGTCAAAATGAAAATGCTGGTACACCTCTTTTTCTTCTTTTTCTAATTTTAAGGTTTGATAATCCAGTTTATATTCATTTAAGATATTAACTATCTCTTCCCCGTGATTAGAATCCTCCTTATCTTCCTTAAGCATTTTGATAACAGTCTAAAATAATGGGCAAGTGACCCAAAATTGAACTTTTCACCTTGTTTATATGACTCTTCAACATTCTTTCAGACCCTATCCCATACTTCTTCAATGAAATTTCTTTCCTCGAGAAATCAAGGATTATACTCTTAAACAACTTGCAAGCAATCTAATAGTTGTGATTTGCATGTATGTGCTCCTTCTTTCTTTAAAGAGTGATACACAAACTCAACATAAGGCAATGCCTTCCATGGATTCTGCCTCATTATTCTCACTCATTTCCTTCTGTGAGCGATACCACTCTCTTATAGCTGACTTTCAGTTCCTGATTCATGACACCACTTGTTTACTTGTCTAGAAGTTGTGGGACCAGAGAGAACAAAACCAATAAATGAGGCAGACTAAAGTCTCATGCAATATCTAACTTTATTCAGAACATTAGACAATCTACACCCTGAGGGTTAAGAAAGATCACCTGAGTAAAGTTTTCATGAGTTCAAGCTGTATATAACCATAAGGACAAGCCACACGTGGCATGAACATGTTGTTGTTGTTGTTGTTGTTTTTGGTAGAAGCATATAAACAAATAACAAAAGCCAGTTGTAATGAATAATTAAAGCAAACTCACTCCTATTTGCTGCACCTGGATGGGGCATGAGAGCACATGCACATTCAAAGAACAATTCTGTTTGTGAAGATACTGGCTCTTGTTCTGTTTCCTTGAGGCCGTCTCACAAGTACTCAGAATTCCCCTCATATGGCTCCAGTCTTGGACCAAGTACTGACACACCCCACATCTTATACTTTCTCACTGCCACACAACACCTCTTCCAACAAATAGCCTTTCCATTTGGCCTCCCCCGCCCCGTGTATGTTTGTGTTGACACATTAAGCATAACTAGTGCCTTCTGCATGTGAACAAGTGTGTAACAACCCACTGAAGCATGAACATCTTACATGGAAGAGTATGATTCCCCTTTACCTAGCAACCTTTAGTGGCTAATAGCTCTCTAGGAAGGAGCAGGGCCATGGAGCTCCTCTCCCATCCATAAAGGAATTTCACAGACCCACTCTTACATAGATTGTATTGCAATAATAATGTCTTATTAAAATAAATATTGATAGGAAAAATATGAGAAAGTTGGTAACCAGTGCAAAATTATATAAATATTATGAATTGAAAATTGTGTTAAATGTAACAAATACCAGCTTTTATCTGTGTCTTGGGGCATATATTATAATGGAAGGAATCTGTGGTTGATCTTGTTATTCTTTGCCTAGTATGTAAAGAAAAAGAGAAATGAGAGTGTTTGAAAGAAGGATGTCTTTTTTATCTAAAACGGGGCAGGTTTGTGGGTGTATTAGAAACTACTGGTGTTAATGTGGATTACAGTCCTCCATCCACTCCAAGTTTAGTACTCCATTAAAATGACAAACCCGCATTAAGACCTACTTTTCCTATGTGAAGTAGAATAAATGCCAGTGATTCTGGTTCAAGGTAATTCATTTCCAATGTAAAATGTGCATGTAGTTTAGATAGGCTACTGTTGATGTGAAAGCTACAGATCTCACTTCAAAGAGAATAAGAGATGTTTGTTCTGTATCCAAATTTGAGTGACCATGGCCCAGGAAACAGAAAGCTAGGTAGGTTATCTCCAAGTCTATGTTCCCACATGGAAGCAGTTTCATGAAGTATTATACTACCAGAACAAGGAAAGTCATAAATCAAGGCAATATTAAAATACAATGATAGGTATATCTGGTAAACATGTCACAGCAAGATTGGGTAATTTCCTTATAAGGCTCAAATGCTATATTGACCGTCTTAGCTTTGGGGTTGGTGGAAGCTAGTGTTCTGCTAATTTAACAGATTCTAAAAGTTTTTTTTATCTATTTTATCTATTAGTCACAGGATGTTAGTTCTAACACAGAGGTGGGCAATGGAAGAATATTTATGTGCCTAAAACTAGCACAATGTACGGTAATTAGGCTTACAACATTGGAACTTGTAACATTGGAACAACAAATCACATCATTGCAGTTCTAAACAATTGATCAATCTTAGCATATATAACTCCTTTCCAAAAATGCTCTTTCATAGTACATAGATTTATATTGGTAATGCATGGCACACACAAAACATACATATACAGATGAAAAATGTGGTTACATTGTTCTTCTTTTAACCTATTTTGACCTTGATAATAATATGCTCTTTCTTTAGAATAATTTATTTTTTCACATTATTTTTAGAAAGTATGGTAGTTTATAGCACCAAAATGTTTTGTAAGTTGAGTCAAGGGAAAATGGGTAGTTTGGGGAGTACTATTTGGAAACCAGTGCTTGTAAATAGTGTCTTGTTACTGATGTGAGATGGGAACTATTCTACTTCTATTAAAGAATTACTATCAAATAATTATTTGAAAGCACAATACCTTTGTGGCAGTGGTTGGTAGAACACTGATTGGCTATTCCAGGAGAGTGAAGTATGTGGTTTCTTATTAATATAGAGCAAATACTCTTAATGATAAGTAAAGTTTTGACCAAAACACCCAGCTCACACTTGTAGTTATTCTAATAATAACAAGACAACCAGTCTTTCAAGAGCAGGTGCTGAGTAATCATATATTTCAAGATACCCTGCTGTGCATGATCAGATTATCGTAACTTCAGTTCACAAGTTTCCACCCTTGTGGACTGAGTGGGAACATGTGGAAAGACATGTGTAGAGTGGAAACCAAAGCCAGAAAACATGTACACATACCAGTGCCAGGAGGCACCAGAAGAGGAGAGAAGAGACAAGAATGCTAGTTAATCAAAAGCAGCTCTAAGGCAGGTTGCCCAGGCCCTGACTGACACATGATATTGATTAATCGATACACCACCCCAGTGTTTAACAAATGTTCCATACAAAAATTCTTCTGTAATAGTGAACTTCACTTCCTTCAGTTTCAATTATCCCCATTTCTTTTGTTGTTTCTTTAAGAGCTAGACAGAAGTCAGTAACAAAACAATTTCTATTCATATACCTAAAAGGATGCTTGGTTTTTTTTCTTCCATGTTTCAGTTGTCCCCAGGCAATGGAAAAACAAATGTTATAAAAAATAATCTATTCCCTTGTCATAAAACCTGTTTAATTTAACTTCTTAATAAATGATAAGCTTTGGCATTATACTTAATGTTTATTCTTTGGAAATAAACTTCATTTCAACGGTGATACGGGAAGAGTTATTTGGTTTATCTTACATATACACTCACAAGTAGAGAGAGGGCATGTGTGTGGGAGAGAGACAGACAGACAGAGACAGAGAGAGAGGGAGGGAAAATATTTAGATCTGAAGTTCAAAACAGAAACCTATAAAATAAGGAGTTTCTCAGGTACATAAACATTAATATTAATACTATTAATATTATTGATGTTAAATCTGGTAATTATACTTCTCATTATTGCATTTTGCTTTTTTTAAAAAAATACACAATGTCTCTGAGTGTGTTCACAATATTACCATGATACAATTCAAGATTTTCAACTGTTTTAATGTTAGTATATTTCACAAGAACCTCTATTTATTTTCTCTGCATCAAAAGCTACATTTTTTTTCTGCCCCTGTGTACCATGCAGAAATTGATCTGCAATACATGTGGAGTCTCCAAGGATATATTTAAATTTAGTAATTTCATTGCTAACTGTGAAGTTAATCTGCACTGTATGAATTCTTTCCCCCAGGAAACTGAAGTAACAGTTCAAGCTAAACAACCGGATGTGGAAAGGCTTTTGTCTAAAGGGCAGCATTTGTATAAGGAAAAACCAAGCACTCTGCCAGTGAAGGTAATGAAGCAACCTCTAGCAATTTCTATTACCACATAATGGGTTATACTTTCCCTGTTGTACACTTGCCATTGACAAGGTCTATTTATAATCATTGGAATGACTTGTAAGGAAATACTTGCCATACTACAATTGCAGAGGTAAAGCTGTCTTTTTGGTCAACATGTCCTATTTATATAGTGTGATCTTAAGCCTATTAACAAGTCATTGCATTAAAGGACTCATTTCTGCCCTGGTATGGTACCATCAATACAGAAAGCAGTACCACCTTCAAGGTAGATTAAATTCTTTGGGCTTTATTGCTTGGCTTGCCAGCCTTGATACCCTTCATGTTGTTTGGCTTAATTTAAAGCAAGCCATTGCATCACACTGTCTGCATCAGCTATAAAGAATCACAATATGGTCTATGACCTTTCCTTTCTCTGTTGTTCTATCTTTTGAAAGAAAAAAAAACCAAAAGATGCATTCAGGCTTTAGTACTTTATTAGGTCTGGAATTTTTACTGAAGTGTCATGTAATTGCATTTTTCTTCAGTAAAAAGCTGGCCTGAGTGAAAGCTTTTTACTCCCTTTCTCCTGTGTGTATATTTTGAAGTCCAGGGTATATTTAATCACAGGATCTTACCTGAGAAGAGAAATAGAAAGCTAGGTCAGTTACATACAAACAAATACCTAATCAATGGTTCCCATTTGCAAATGAGAAGCCACTGATACATGATAGATAGATGGTAGGTAGAGTTTACCTTATTCTCTGTGTCTGGCCAGAACTGTAATGGCTTCCGCTGTGATAAAGGTTCCTGAGAGCCTGTAAATGGCGGCTATTTATTGATCAGTTTTGGTTTCTCAGCTAATGTTTCTGGCTAAGATTTAGGGAGCCTTACAATCACATTCAAAACCATTCTAAAACTGTGCAGGTCAATAACCTCATTATACAGAAGCAATTTGTCCTTGCAAATAGCATTACCAGAACTTAGACTCTGTCTATAAGCTCACTGCTTAGTTTTCTTGTACTTGAGCCAAGGTTTAGTTCTTTGGAATTGTTTGTTTTCCCTACAGCTTACATGGGAATTTTCATTAGATAAATTTAAAGTTGGATTTTGAACATAATGACAAAACACCAGTTGCAAAAAAGCACAGATTTCTCTGGTAATATTAAAATTCACTTATTCAAGAATAAAGGTATATCTACTCCAGAAGTTCAGGAAAATAATTTACATAGTTTCAAGTTTGGTATGATCCTTTTAAAAAATAAAATAAGCATTTTGGGGGTTTGGACTGGATACTTAGATGCAGCATTGATAGCTGCAATTTCAAAAAGATATACAGGTTATTTAGCAAAGTGGTAATGTCTCCATGGTGGTTACTACAGAGACCCTCATTCCAGTGAGCCAAGACATAAAGAAATGGACTAGTGGATAAACATGGGAGTCGCTGCAGGTATGTTATACAGGGAAGTGAACCACTCAAAGAGATAAGAATAAAAACACAATGCAGATTGACTTTGTCAGCCTGGGTCAGATTTCCAGGAGTCTAATACCAGGTGGTTCCTTGTCAATAATTTATTTTTATTTTTTATTAAGGGATTTTTCTATTAATTTTACATACCAACTACAGAATCCCCTGTCCTCCCTCCTCCCTCCTCCCATCTCCAACCTCTTCCCAACCCACCCACCATTCCCACCCCAACTTCCCCAATGCAAGTGGGAATAGGACCAATCCCTAGTCCATGAGCCGGCTTTTTGGAGCCTGGGGCCTATGGTGGGACACTTTGCACAGCCTTGGTGCCGGGAGGAAGAGCTTGGACCTGCCTCAACTGAGTGTACCAGGCTCTGCTGACTCTCCCTATGGGAGACATTCTCAACAAATTTACAGTTTGGGAAAAGTTTCCCAGACAACAGTCAATCCAATTCCAGGTACACAAGAAAGCTTAAAGTGTGACTACATAGAAACTCTTTTACAAATTATATGTGACCATGGGGGTGGGTTCTATAGCTAAAAGACCTAGACTATAGTGTGGTCTCTGATCAATAACATAGAGGTCAGCAGACCATAAAGTACTTGTGACATGTACCCTAAAGATGGATAATGTTTTATGGAGGGAAGGGTCTGAGATAGCCATCTGGGGAATTAGGGTGAGGTCTGCCTCTATAGCAAAATGATCACCATGTAGTAAACAACCTCCACTCTCACCTTTCTGGATGGAATGCAGGTATTTGATTTGTACCCCCTCCATTGAGGGATACCCCTGCATGATTAACATTTCTGGTTCTCTTAGTGCTTCTCTGTGGGCATGAGGACCTCTGTGCCTCCAACAGATAAGTCCATTCTATCTATTCACCCTGGATGCTCAAAAACTTAATGCCATATGGGTATGACAATGAGTTGAGGTTTAACACCCTTTCTTGTAAATCTCAAATGTGCATTTAATTTTTCTTTTCTTTCTGCTCTTGCATAATACACAGAAAAATCCTTTCTTCCGATGTAGACAATTTTGCTTTTCTCATATATAAAATAATCAAACCAGTGATGCTTAACTTAATCTCACTTCCACCTATATACTCAATCCCAAGGTTGAATGAAATGAGAACCGGGCTCTATGGCTGGCTCTTATCCAGTTCTGCTGTTTCCTTGGTGACGTCAATGGAGGACTGAAGCAAAAGAAAGAGCAAAGCCATACAGCGTATCTTTTCCCTTCACTTTTCTTAAAGCCATCTTGTTAGTCAATATTATTTTTTTCTTCCCACTTTCCCTGCTTCCCCATTTCCTGTTGGCTCATTTAGGAGAGGTAGAAATTGAGTAAAAACATGTCTACAGTTCCCTAATTTGTAGAGAAAGCAGAATATCAAGTTAATAGGGATAAGGGGAATAACTGATTTGGAGGTGTTAGATGTACAGAAATGGCTGACTCAACATTTATTTTGTTTTGCCATACTAGGCATGGAATACTCAGGGCACTGTACATGTTAGGCAACTTTCTACTTAAGAGACACACCTTCTTATGTGGGTCATCACCTGGAAAACACTCAAAAAATAGCTGCAGTTTTGTATTATTCTGAAGCACTAAAATACTGACAAAAGTACTCTCATAGTTCAGAACATGACATCTAACAGTCAAGTTAGTAAGCTGTGAGGACTACTTGGATCTCTACGTATGTTGAATGCTTCTTCTTTAAAGGTTACTGATAGTTTTTCTGAAGGGTGATCCATCACTCTATGGGAAAAAAGCCATTTTAAACACTGGGCCCATATGCAGTATATTTTAAACTATGAAATTGCTCTATATTCTCCTTAATTTTGAACCTTCCTATGCATTCATTGGAAAGAAATCTGGTCTTCCCAGTCTGGAATACATTTTGATAAGGCAAATTTGTTTTGGATTACCTTTGAAAGGAATTTATTTGGAAATAAAAAATATTGGGCAGAGTGATATTCTTAAAAAAAATGAGGGGGCTGGAGAAATGCTTACTGTTCTTCCAGAAGACTTTAGCTTACTTCCTAGGATCCATACTGAATGATTCACAACTGCCTGTGACACCATCTTTAGGCTATCTGATACCCTTTTCTGGACTGCATGGGCAGCCCCAAATATATACACATACACATGCACAAATGGATATATGCATATTTAGTTTCAAAAATAAATATCTATTTTAAAAGAAAAGCAATATTCCTCAAGAATATTTACATAATATTTAGTTGTTTATGTAGATAGTCTGTCTACCATTTGCAGACTTTATCATTAAAGAAACATTGGAGAATGTCCATTTCTTAGGTGTCTTTTGGTACCTCCACCTTTTGTTTCCAAAACATTGTCTGGCTTAATGGCTACCTTCCTTTCCCAAACTAAGTTGAGACTGAAACTTACTTAGTCTCCTCCCTGTTTTCTTCAATTTGTCAACTTTACTAGGATTTCTTTTGGATTTTCAGAAATGCAGAGAGATGGATCAGAGGTTAAGATCACTTGCTGCTCTGCTGGAGGACCATAATATGGTTCCCAGCCACCACTTCAGGCTTGCAATCACCTCTAACATTAGTTCTAGGAAAGTCTGATAACTCCTTTTGGCCTCTGTTGGTATCTGCAAAGACATAATACAGAAACACACACACACACACACACACACACACACACACACACACACACACACCACTTATACAAATAAATGAATGTGAAATAAAATAATTCTTAAAAGAGTTAAAATAAATGCTAATCATAATATTGAGCATGAGAATTAAATTACATTGAAGGAAACAATTGCAGTAGTCTTTTGAGAAAAATTGTAAACAAGGTTTTGACAATCATATGGATATTTTCAAGTGATGTGATATTTCAATATGTGCTGTCATTCATTCTACAAAATAACACTAATTTACAATTTTTGATTCTTCCACATTTTTCAAACAGATTTTTATTCAAATTCTTCATATGACAGCTGGGAATATGGACTATTTGCATAGTATTTATTAAGGTCTTGATATGCTCTTTGAGTGCATACAACTGATCATGCAAATATATGCCTGCAATCCAAGCACTTGGAATGTAAAGCAGGTAGATCAGAAGTTCAAGGCTAGCCCCAAATATTTCATGCGTTCCCAGGCAAGCCTTGACTACATGAGACTTTGTATGAAAAAAATTAATTAAATCAAAAGTAAAAAAAAATCAAATAAAACTGTTGTAAAATAATCTTTTTATACAATGTGAAGAAATGTCACTAGAACTGGATTAATAAAAACCTAAACAGCCAACAGCTAGGCAGGATTTTCATGGCAGAGAAAACCCTGGGAAGAAGAAGGCAGAATTGCCAGCCAGGCATAGAGAAAGAAGAAAATCAGCATGGACAGTAAAGAATAAAGTTAATAAAGCCATGAGGCAGAAAGTAAATTAATAGAAATGGGTTAATTTATCAGAGCTAGTTAGAAACAAGCCTAAGCTATTGACCAAGCTTTCATAATTAATAATAAGTCACCATATTGTGACTTGGGATCTGGTTAGTGGGACAGAGAAAGATTCACTACAAATGGTGTACAATCTGGGGCCATGTATTTTCATATAAGACCTAAGAAAGCTTAAAAATTTTCCAAACACACAAAATTGGAGTCAAATGTGGCTTCCTAATCCTACAGTCACTCATGTTGTATAGAGACACTAGTCTCCCAAACAACACCTGCCAGCATGCCATGAGATAACTTGTGTGGTGGTTTAAGATTTTGCTCATGCAGGCAGAAAAGTTTACAGATACACAGTAAAGCAGGTTCAGATGGGGAAAAAAAAAACCCTCTAAATATGTTACAGTGTGCTTAACAATATATGTAGGCTTAAAAAAGGAAAAAAAATATATAGACAGTCAAAAATAAATAAATAAATAGTTTGAAAATAATAAAGTAAAGTCTTCAAAGAAAGAGTAAAGTAATAACAAAATAAAAGGATAGGCCACATAGAGATTGAAAATACATAGAGAGTCTGGATCTTGTATGTTATTGTATTGTATTTGAATGTCTTGATTGCTGATGAACAAAAGATATCTGTTGAGAGATATTGGATTATGAAAACTGCTAAAGTAAACCAACCTATATGTTTTGAAATGTCTTAACTTCAAAATAGAAGTCAAAAAATGTTACATTGCAGGAGAGGTTATGCTTTTTTTTCATGGAATACAAAAGACTGTGGATTCATTCAAGGTGACAGGGGATCTGGTTTGGTCAGGGAAGACCCCTTTTAAAATATTGGGTACAGAGTTAAAGAAATAAACCTAGAAAAACTGCAAGACAGGTGACATATATTTTATCTGCTCAAACATAAAACAAAAGAATCCTCTTTTGCTGGCTTGTGTACAATACACAGTCTATACTTGTATTAATGCAGACATGTATGTTACCTTTGAAAGTTTATTTGTTTTTAAAGAAAAAGGACCAAATACCAATGAAAATGGGTGGCCTAGGTGATCCAGCCTCTCAGAATGCCTCTGTTTCACTTTCCTCAGACTTCTGCATCAAGAGCAGTATCAAGGCTGCTAAATAAGATGATCCAGCCTCACAGACTATTCTAGCCAGGACTTGACCATTATCCCAATTTTTTCTGGGTCCCCCAAAGATGCAAGCACCCTCAAACAATAGGAAGCAGTCTAGAAAACACAACAACCACATTCCCAAGAGGTGGGATGGTTGGTTTTTGGTCATTCAGTGGGTGATGGATGTTTGTCATTGATAAAGGTGTTGGTTACAAATTGGAATTGTTCATAATGAGGAAAAAAGCTGAACAAAGGGAGAATAGATTCAGTGTTTTAGTGATCTAGTTTTGGGGAAAAGAGTGGTATAGAAATAACAGGATAAAAGGGTAGATAATTGAATCTACTTTTAAACTATAAAAGCAACTTTTAGTCATGTTCGGTATATTGCCAACTTCAAACAGAGATATATATGGTCTTAAAACACATCAAAGACACACAGAATATGGCCTTTAAAATGTTTTGTTAACATAGGGATTTTCATTACAATGAATGGACATTGAAAAAGATCCATATGAAATTTGCTTTCAATGTGACAAAACAAAATGTCAGCAAGAAACTGCTTTTGTCTTGACTGCTAACAGAATACTATGTAAACTGGACTGGCAAGACACAAAGAGAAATGACTGTTGAACTTTGCTAAGATAAGGAGGAATTATCCTTCAAAATTCCTCCTTCACAAAAAATTTGTGAGACATTCTATAGGACACACAGCAAAGTGACTGCTAAACTTTGCCAAGACTTATGGGACAGTCCTTTAACTTTCCTGCTTCATTAAAAAAAAAGTCTGTCAGATATGCTAGGCATGTAGGCTAAAGATGGAATCCCCATCTTTACAGATGAACCTTGGGTAACTGTCCAGGCATCCAGATGTCTGTCGTTTCTATAGGCTTGAAAGTGTCTTTCTCTGAACTTCCTGTTTACTCAGGTAATATATCCTTCTGGCTTCCTTGATGGAGTTGAAGACTAGGTAGTTATAGTTTCAGAATTTCTTGGTTATAATAGAAGATTGTTTATGTACAAAGCTTTGAACTCATCAAGATAGAATAAGTAATGGAGTATTTTCCCCAAAATATGCCAAATACAAGTGGATTGGACATTGCAAATGTAATTTGTACCTGACAATTGTTCTTATTGTATGTAGTTTTACCATGCCTTAGTTAAAAACCTTTCCTTTTTATTTAGACAAAACAGGGGAAATACTGCAGAATAATCTTTTGGTATACTGTGAAGAAGCATCCCTATGATTGGTCTAATAAAAACCTAAAGGGATAATAGCTAGGCAGGATTTTGGTGGGGGAAGCACAGAGAAAAACCTGGGAAGAAGAAGACAGAGTCACCAGCCAGACACAGAGGAAGCAGGGAAGCAGCATGGGCAGTACAGAGTTATGGTAATAAATCCATGAAGCAGAAATTAAATTAATAGAAATGTGGTAATTTAAGTTATAAGAGCTACTTAGAAACAAGCTTAAGCTATCAGCCAGTATTTTATAATTATTAATGTCTCCATTTTGTGATTTGGGAGCTTATGAGTGGGACAAATAAGGACTCCCTACATAAAACACTTTATATCAATATTATATAATCATATAGCTCACATATTAAAAGTTATTTATAGTATGGTACATTTGAATACCCTTATGATTAAGTTAAAGCCCCTGGGTGGTGAAATCAGTAACATATATGCTTTTCTATTAAAGAGAAAGTTAGAAGATCTGAGGTCTGAGTGGGAGACTGTAAACCATTTACTTCAGGAGCTGAGGACAAAGCAGCCTGTTCGTGTCCCTGGACTGACCACTATTGGAGCCTGTAAGTACATTGTGTCCCAGGTATTCACTTTTTGCTGAAAACCATGGCTATGAGATTATCTCTGACTGAAAAGGAAAACTGATTTCTGATTCTGCACAAAGGAGTAAACATTTATGCTATTTTTTAATGCAAAAGTCTTTGGGTGGGTTCCTTAGACATTGAGAGGTTTACAAGCTGTATTTTCAGAGGATCCAACTTCAAGGAAAAGAAGAGGGCAGGTGAGAAGACATAATGGCTTAAATAGATACTTTAGCTTGGGCCTTAAGAGCATTAAAGCTGGCTGGCTTTGTAAAGCCATACTAAATTGCCAGGAGATGACCTCTCCTTTGTGTTTCTGCTTCATTAGAAGCAGAGGATTCATGGGAGTAGATTTTAACTAAAATTGAAGGTAAATCTTAGTAGGGAAACTCAGCAAATCACCACATCCCTATCATCTAAGAACAAACATCAATGGGATGGTGTAATGACACTGGAGACTTGAAAATGATGTGTAAGCATTGTGGGGTTTGTTTGTCAACATAGTGAATAAATTATGTCAGTTTTATTTTCTTTTATGAGCCCTAATTTTTGGTTCTTTCTGCACAAATGCACAGTTGTCGATATACAATCCTTAATTGGTGTTTGTTCCCTAGATGTCATTGACATGTTCAATCCCAGAGTCTGTAATGCTTTGAAGATCTGTGTTCAAATGATAGTTTTATAAACATGTGGAATGTGGAACTTAAGGGTTTATATTTCCAAGTAAAGTGCTCTGAATACAACAGGAATAATCAGAGCCAGGGAACAAAAAAAATCTCTTTATGATGCTGTGTTCCTAAATGGTATGATGATGTTTCTAACTGGAAATACAATCAACATGTTGGCTTATAAGAATGTAATATAATTAATCTATTCAGTCAAAATAGATGGAGCAACTCTGTGTATTAGGCATCAGACTAAGTACTGAGAATTTATCATAAAATAAGTCTCTTGTTTTATGAATCACAATAAAACCGGAAGAGAAGGATGATAAGCCAGTGAAAAGAAAATGCATTGTCTCAATTATAAGTGCTTTGAGAGAGATGTAGTCTACAGATTCATGCCAAGTGGCTTAGGACTAAAGGCAGAAAGGCAAGCCCTAGTATTATCCCTTGCAAACATACCTGCATTTTAATGGACTCTCCAGGTGATTCCTGCACACACAGGAGTGTGAGAAACATAGTTTCAGAGAAAATGAAAAAGGGAGAAAATGGGTAAATGGATGGGAACAAGGGTATTTTTGTTAGAAGTGTAGCTAGGCAAGCTAGTATGGCCTGAAAACATCAGAAAGGTGGTGGCAGAGAGTGAACATTGTGTATGAACAGAAATTACAATGGGAAGAACAAAAAGTCACAGCTGCCACACTGAGGAAGGCACTAGAGTAGGAGGGTGGTAATCACAAAGGATATTGAGCCTGCAGCAGAGGCTACATAAATAGCAAGAAGAGCATTGAAGGAAGCCAATATTGTCAGGCCCCTGCTCAACTTACTCCCTGTAAGCCATCTCTGGCTCCTGGCTTCCCCCTACCATTCCTGCTATATTGTGACCAGTAGGGAGTCTGACCTTGAACTCAGCTCTGAGCTGCTGGGAAGAGTTGGCAGCACTAGGGCCAAAGTTGGTAAAGTGAGAGAGGACTTTTCTCCAAAAGGGGTTTTTTATCTCCTCCAGCAAACTGACAAAAATCTGGGCTTAAAGTCAGCATACAGAACACACAAATGTTGAGTGAAAAGTATCAACAGGGAATCAGAATGTGCTTTTATTCCAAGACAGGTTTTCTCATGCTGTAGTTTAAGCATCAGAATTAAGAATTATTTGTATTCTTGGTTTTTTGACACATAGTAATTTAATCTAAACTGCACTATTTTAAAAATTCTAATTTTCTAACATGATTTGATTATGTGATTATTATTCTCTATTATAATGTGACAGGGTTTGTAATTTACCATGATGGTTTCCCAAAGTCCTCATCTTACATGCATAGCTTCATTTACATTAGGTCTTAATCCCTGCAAAAATTATAAAGTAAATATGATTATACACAACTTTTTAAAAGGTTAAAAACCCAAGGAATAGAAGGAATATTGCTAGATTAAGACCACATGGCTACAAAACAAGAGAGATAGGATTCTAATGCAATTACATCAAGTGGTGACTTGTTTTGTTACTGTATCTTACACTATCTGTCCATCCTACAACACAGTAGAAATTCTAGGTAAAAGCAGCAAGCAAGAAGTTAATGCTAATTTAATGCACTCTTAGATTTCTAGGGGATAATAGCAACCTGCATTGTTGTGTCTTAAAATCAGTTTTCTCTGAATTTCTTAGAAAACTAGAATGCTGAGCCTGGAATAATTGTTGAAATTGTCATCTGGCTGAATAGTTTTCTTTTGCATGTGTGGAGACTGAGGTTCAAATTGGCTTTTGATTTGATTTGATTTCATTTTTTTTTTCAAAGTAGCCTTTTTAAAACACTAAAGCAAGATTCCCTGTGGCTGTTTATCTCCATTATATAATATGATGCAGTGGTCTTGTCTGAGCTATAAAAATTGTTCAAATTATACCACAAGAGCATTTGCTCAGCTATGTTCATATCAGCATTGGTTGTAATAGCCAGAACCTGGAAACAACCTAGATGCCCTTCAACTGAAGAATGGATAAAGAAAATATGGTACATATACACAATGGAGTACTACTCAGCAGAGAAAAACAATGACATCATGAGGTTGGCAGGCAAATGGATGGATCTAGAAAAAAATCATCCTGAGTGAGGTAACCCAGACTCAGAAGGACAAACACAGTATGAACTCACTTATAGGAGGATACTAGATGTAAAACAAAGATGACTAGACTGCTACACAACTCCAGGGAGGCTACCTAGAAAACGGGACCTAGGAAAGACACAGGGATTGCCTAATGACAGAGAAATGGATGAGCTCTACATGAACAACCTGGATGACAGTGGGAGTAATGAAGGGCAAGGTTTGAGGGAAAGAGAGCTTAGGGGAGCAGGAGATCCCAGCTGGATCAGGAGCAGAAAGGGAGAACAAGGAATAACAGACCATGATAAATGATGACCACATGAGAACAGGAATAGGCAGAGTGCTGGAGAGGTCCTCAGAAATCCACAATGATATATCCTCTGTAGACTGCTGGCAATGTTCGAGAGAAAGCCTGATCTGACCTAGTTTGGTGATCAGATGGCCAAACACCCTAAAGATCATGCTGGAACTCTCATCCAATAACTGATGGAAGTGGTTGCAGAGATCCTCAGCCAGGCCCCAGTTGGAGCTCCAGGAGTCCAATTGTCGAGAAAGAGGAGGAACTGTAAGAGCATGAATTGTTGAGACAAAGACTGGAGAGGTACAGGGACAAATAGCCAAATGAATGGAAGCACATGAATTATGAACCAAAGGCTGTCGAGCCCCCATCTGGATTAGGCCCTCTGGATAAGTGAGACAACTGAATAGCTTGAACTGTTTGGGAGGCATCCAGGCTGTGGGATCAGGACCTGTCCTTAGTGCATGAGCTGGCTGTTTGGAACCTTGGGCTTACACAGGGACACATGCTCAGCCTGGAAGGAGGGGACTGGACCTGCCTGTACTGAATCCACCAGGTTTAAATGAATCCCCAGGGGAGTCTTGGCCCTGGAGGAGATGGGAATGGAGGGGATGTGATGGAGAGAAGGTGGGGGTGAGGGCGGGAGGGGGGAGGATGGGGGAACCCATGGCTGATATGTAAAATTAAAACACAAATATAATAAATAAATAAATAAATAAATAAATAAATAAATAAATTGTTCTGATTTACAAGAAAAAAATGGTTATGCTCTCAAAAAATGTTTGAAATGTTTTGATGATCTTATACATTTGGGTGTTTCAATTACGTATTATTATGTAAATCACTCCAAAGCTTAGTGACCTAAAGCAATTATTACTTACTTGCTTTTAATTCTGTGACTCCCCATTTTTACTGTGATCAGATGCATGATTATTGTGATCATCCCACCTAGTATAAGCTATCTGAATGCAATCCTTCAGCATCTGATGAGCTAGGATGTCTAAATCTGTCTCCTTGTATGTCTGAGATGTGGATATTCTCTTGATGTCCTCACCCCTTTATACAGCCCAGCTTTCTCTGGGAGGCTTGACTCTGGTAGGCATATAACCTCTGGTATGGCTTCATTCTGTGATGCTCTTAAGACAGTCTTCCTCTAAGATGGGGAAGATGGAAGCTTAAAGATCTCATGATGCTTAGACTTTGATGTTTATATATTACTTCTCCTCAGCCCAGATGAGGGGTAGGCTCATGATTATCCCTTAAAAGAAGTGTTACATTGTTAACATGAATGCTTGGACAGGAAAATTGATGGTAGCCATCTTTATATATAAAGTACCACATTTTTGACAAACAAAAGACACAAGTGTTGATTTGCACCCAGTGCCCTATGTCAGTGGTTTACAAATTTCACCATGCAAAAAGAAAACATCACTTTCTTACTAAAGTGCAGAATATGTGCATTCTACCTTATAGTTTCTGATTCAGTTAAGTTTGAGGTCAAGGTCATATCTCTAAAAGGTTGAAAGGTGAGGCCAATGTTGGTGATCTTAGGAACACAGTCTGAAAACTCCTGCACCAGGCCTTGATTGCTTGTGAAAATTTATCTTTCCACCTACTGCTTTGTGAACCTCATTGAGGGTTCCAGTGAAATCCAGTGTTGTGACTGCCAAGGGAACTTCCTTATAATTCCAGCATTTTCCCATCTCTGTCTTTCCTGACCAAGGACTTTGTAGTTTAGAAGTTCAAGGAAGTAGAAATCACAACAACCAGGCAATATTGATCCAGAAGAGTACCGCTGTATTCTTAGCAGATAGTTATGGGGAGAATATCAATGCTTCTATGAAGTTTCTCTACAGAAAGTTAGGGACATTTTTAGCCAGCCAGCCAGGACTCAGCAATGGTCTGAAGGCCTGTATGCAGATGGTATCAAAGAGGCAGCAAATCTGGTGGTAAATGTCACTGTGAGTTGTTTCTTATCCACCAGCTGCTAGACCTCAGAACATTCATGTTCTACAGAACCCCACTTAGCATTTTCAAAATAAATCACACAGAAAACATTTTTCATATGAATGCTCCAAGTGGGGAAATGTGATGCAACTATGTCAGAACAAGAGCTATGAAATGATTTGAATGTTGTATAGGGACAGAAAAAGCCAGTTTATAGTGGTTTGTTGTTGATTAAATATTTGTGAAATAATTCTTCCTGTAATTAATTTTAGAGGTAGTAAAAGTCAAGTGCAAATCTGAAAGTACACTATCAGAAGTAAAAATAGCTGACATTCTAGCTGGGTGTGTTGACATAGTTGGGAGGCACAGCCAGGCTGATATCTGTGAGTTTGAGACCAGCCAAGAATACTTAGAGAATTCCAGGATATCCAAAACTACACAGAGAGATTCTGTCTCACTCCACCACCCCCCAAATATCCTAAAGTCTAATTTCAGTTGTGCTACTAAATCAGCACTCAGTGTAGAACAGCAAATATGCATTATCAGCTTTGTCAGTCATGTGGTCAACTCTAACCATATACTAAAAATAGCCACACTATAGACATTGCATGAACATGGTATGGCTCTGTCATAGTGACACCTTATTTACAGGAACGAAGTGAATGGCATAGAGCCTAATCTGCACCTCCTTAACACTTTGCTTCCTCTTACCATAGAAGGAACTTGACCGCTTATAGAATACGTTGGATTCCTTGAGGAAGAAACATCAGTGGAACAACACTTAAATACTGTTGCAGAGAATCTGGAGATTAAATCTTCTGTCTTCTTTCCACTCTTGAATATGACATTTTCCAGATGTATTCCCAGCCAATGGCAATCTCACCAATTAACTTTACAGGGAAGGGACAACAGTGATTCTTTTCAATTGTGTGTTCCTGGCCCCCCTTTTATTAAAAATAGATTCTTTTCTCATGCAATATGTCCTGATTTCAAGTTCAATTTATAGCACCTGCCTGGCAACTCACAACTGTCCATAACTCCAGATGCAGAAAACATGGCATTCTTTTGGGATCTTCTTGGGTATCAGGCATGCATTTGGTGCACAGAGGTGCATGTAGGCAAAACATCCATGAGCATAGAAATATAAATAAAGCTAAAATAGGCGTGATTCACCTTTCATTAATGGGCATCAACATAGACCCATTACCTCCATGCTCCTGCTTTCTGTATGGTATTTTAAAGTTTGAGGAGCCAGTAGAATCTTTCCTAGGTATTTCAAAGTCTAAGAAGGGTACAATCATGGTCTTTTCCCTTCCTGAAAATTCTGTTATGACATATATATATATATATATATATATATATATATATATATATATATATATGAGGCAGAGTCCAACTTAATTAAAAAGGGAAGACTTTAATATTCACTGAAGTCTAATCCTATAAATGTCTGCCTAGCTACCTAAAAAAATGGGCTTCCTGTATCTGCAATGATCAGGACAGAGGGAAGAAAGGTGTATGTTTCATGTTCTCCTTCCCTTCTATGCTTCTTGCACACTAATAGCCTCTCAGAATTGTGGGGAAAGTTGCTCTCCATACCTATAGCTGCTTGGGTTGTTTCTGCTGCTGATTCAGCTTTGATTGAACCCTTCAGATAAAGCAAATCAGTGCCGAAGAGTCAAATAAATTGGTTCTTCATTCATGAGAATGAGAATTGCGGGTTGGAGACTGAACTCAGTGGTATCATGTTTGCCTAGCATGCACAAGGCTATGGGTTCTATCACCAGTACTACATATAAAAATGTGAATGCTCTGCTGAAATTATTAAAGACCACATTGTTGTTGCTGTTGTAGCTACACTGTATTAACCTTGAAACTTTCCCCAAGATATTAATACACTAGGAGAAAGATTTTATACTTAAAATATGAAGGCCCTTAATGAATGATTTTTAACAAAGCTAGAAATCATTTTAGATCATTTTCAAGATCCTTTAAAACTTTGAGCAGCTACAAAATCCCTTCAAATCTTGTCATTAATGAACTAATTTTAAAATCATGTTAGAATGCCTCAGAGAGGTAAGCTTGTTTGAAATATAAAGGGATGTATCACAATGTATAAAAAATAAATGACCATAGTAAGCATTCCTTGGACAGTCCCCAGGATTGTTCCCATTTATCAGAAAAAAAATCATTCTATTTTCTTAGTAGGAGATCCTGGTTTCAGGTTAGGTTCTTCAACAATGCTCAGTGCTTAACTGGAAAGACACAACAAAGGCATCATTGTTAGCATCCTCCACAGTGATAGACTGTGAAAGCATCAGTATTTAGATGGTAGTTATCCATTTTGTGATGATGGAGTATCCTTTCTTCTCCTGCTCTTAACCTTTTGGCAGTTTTATTTCTTGGTTACCAACTCCCAATTAGGGCTTTCCTTTTGAGTATGAACTGGTAGAGGAAGAGCAGTCCTGATCGATCAAATAATTACAGGAAAATTACCTTAACCTTACACTATTTAACTTCCTCAAAAAGAAGAAGAAGAAGAAGAAGAAGAAGAAGAAGAAGAAGAAGAAGAAGAAGAAGAAGAAGAAGACGACAAAGACAACCAGGGAAGGCCTGAACATATATTCCTCATGTTGTCTAAAATTTCACTGAACAGTTTTTAAAAGTAAATATAACTCTACTCTCCAAGAAAACAGATTCCAAAAGGAAGCTCTAGCATTATTTAGTTAAATTATAGGTTTAAAATTAGAGTCTAGTTTTGTTTGCTTTTTTTCCTAATGAGAGACAAAAATGGAAGGGAGCTATGGAGAAGCTGGAAGGAGTAAGAGGGAAAATCATAATTAGAATATGTATTGTATGTGAAAAAGCCATTTTCAATGAACTGAAGAAAACAGATTCTCAGATGTGTGATCTTAGCTTTACTATATTGAACAAAATAAATAAGCTATCTCATTGTTTTGGTTTGACTTATAAAGTAGACGTTCAATTTAATTATTCTTTTGTTAATATGGTAAAAAATATTAAAACATGAAATTGACAGAGAACTTGTCTTTGAGATACTCAGGTTAAAAATAAGGAGTGAATATATGACTTTATATAATCTTTCAAAATGAGATGCAATATTGCTTACTATAACTACTTTGTGAATTTAATAAATCAAATTTTGGTATAAGAATAAAGCATAATAGTCTGAATAACATTTGCTGAAATGATATTTCACCATTATCTTAGGAAATCCTCTAAGGAATGTCTATCTCACTCACTCCTTTGCTCTAGCTCTCTGTGCTCTCTCAGAGGCAGTCTTAGGAAAATGTCTTACTCTGTACTTAAATAATGAAGAGTCGGCAGTGGGCTGTCACTACTCATATTCAACACTACCAAATGTCTAACTCTAGTTTCTCCCTAATTAATTATTTAAGTAAAACCTGGATTTTTTTTCTCCACCATTGACTTAATTTTCATTCATTCATTGAAGTCTTACTCAAACTTTCCTTTTGTAGGGTAGAGCAGACATGTCCCCATCAACTATCAATAAAATGGCTGCTTCTAAAGACTTCAACTACTGTAATCTCCTCCCAAGCCCTTTGTATATTTTCTATATGGATTTACTGTCAAGAGCTTTAGACATTGTTGATCATTGCTGGCCTATTCATGATTCGTCCACTTTAGAAAGTCTATATACCCCTTTCCTGAAATTATTTACCATTACTATATGTGTCTACCCTTTACTAAATGACTAATATATAGCAGGAAATGTCTTGAACAACTTCACAGTTATATTTACTTCAGATTAAGTCAGTTGTTCCATATAATTATAATGCTTGAGATATTAAACAGTCACATTTTCTAGCTGTTTAGTCATCAAATCTGAACCCAAGCCTCCAGCCTATGGCTTTGATCTCAGTGCTTCCCAGTGTACCTACATGTTTCACTTTTTCCTCCTAAAAATAGCTTTATCTTCAGAATCTCAATGATAAATCCTATTTTGTTAAGACTATAATATGCAGGGAAGGGGAGGTGACTTAGCAGTTAGGAACATTTACTGACTTTTCATTGGACTAATTTTGGTTCCTAGTACATACACTGAGTGGCTCACAACCAACCACCTGTAACTCCAGCTCCATGGGGTCCTTCATACTCTTTGGATATTTGTGGGAACCTGAACTCACATGTACATACCCACACATACATACACATAATTAAAATAAAATTTAAAATTCAATATGGCAGTTTCTCAGAAAACTAGGAATCAATCTATGAAGGACTCAGTTATGCCACTCTTTGGCAGATACCCAGAGGAAGCTCAATCATACCAGAAAGACACTTGCTCACCTATATTCATAGCAGCTTTATTTGTAACAGCCAGAACCTGGAAACAACCTAGATGTCCCACAACTGAGGAATGGATAAGAAAATATGGGACAGTTATACAATGGAGTACTACTCAGCTCTTAAAAATCATGAAATTTGAAGACAAATGGATGGAACTAGAAAAAAATCATCCCGAGTGAGGTAACCCAGACCCAGAAAGACAAACATGATATGCATTCACTCATAAGTGGATATCAGCTGTAAAATAAAGGATAATTATACTACAGTCCACAGACTCAGAGAGTCCAGGTAACAAGGAGTGTTCATGGGGGGACACCCAGATCTTCCTGGGAAGGAGAAATAGAAGAGACTCTAAGAGTGGACTGTGGGCAGGTGGAGATGAGAACATGAGCAATCAGGTTGGGGGAGCATGGAGGGAAAGAGTACTGAAAGAGACCACTGAAAGGGCAATAATTTTAGAGTCAGGTAAAACCTTGGCACAAGGGAATCTCCCAGTAATTTACAATGATGATCCCAGCTAATCCTCCTAGCAATAGCAGATATGTAGCCTGAACTGGTCATCTCCTGTGACCAGATAAGACTTTAAGTGGAGGGAGCAGGAAACTAACTCAGGCACATAACCTGCAACCTACAGTTTGTCCTACCTTTGGGATGTGCTGTGGTAAGAATGGCCTAGAGATTGAGGGAGTGCAACCAATGATTGGTCTATAACCCATTCCAGGAGAGTAATCCCGCCCCTGGCACTGCTTGGAATACCAGGAACTACAGGATGTATGATCCAGAGACCTAAGATATAACCAAAGATGACTGGAGGGGGAAAATATCAATGTAATGATGCCTCTCGATATTCTTCCATATTCATAGATTGGTGCCTAGCCCAGTTGTCATCAGAGAGGCTTCATTTAGCAACTGATGGGAACAGATGTAGACTCACATGTGGCCACACATTAGGCAGAACTCGGGGAATCCTGTAGAAGTGGGGATGGGGAATTGTAGGAGCCAAATGGGTCAAGGACACCACAAGAAAACCCAGAGTCAACTAAGCTGGGCTTATTTGGACTCATGGAGGCAGAACTGACGATCAGGGATCCTGCATGGCCCTCTGCATATATATTACAGTTGTATAGCTTGGTCCTCTTGTGGGACTCCTAACAGTGGGAGCAGGGACTGTCTCTGACTCTTTTACTAGGTTTTGGGACCCTACTCCTCATACTGGGTTACCTTGCCCAGCCTCAATACATGGAAAGGTGCTTAGTCTTACTGCAACTTGATATACCTTGTTTTGTTGATACTCAGGGAGACATGCCCTTTCCTGAACAGAAAGGAAGAATGGATTGGGTGTGGGGACAGAGTGTGTGGCTTGACTGGGAGGAGAGGAGGGATGTAAAATAAGGAAAAACAAAACAATACTATTCATCAAATAGGGATGTCCTATAATTTTGATGCCAATCTCCAATCCTCATCTATCCATTTCATTTCTGAACTCATTTTCATGACTGTGTCTTCATATCTAATTTGAGAACCTTTTAACTTGCCATCTTCTTCTAAAACAGTATAATTTACCCTCTCAATTTTATTATTTGAAAGGGAATGTTTATCTTATCTCTAACACCCTGTCAGCCCCAAATGAGTTCATTATATACTTTGCATAAGAATCATAATATTTAGGTACCATTGTTATAGCATTAACTATACCAGTGCCCAAATTATACAACAGAAAAAAATAGCAAAAAATGATGATACCTCAGGTCTTGCTTCAGCAATAATTTATCTTGCCCTCAAAAAACTCAATGCTTTCCAACATTAAAATGGGAGGACTGAAGTAATATAAATGTTAAGTGCAATATTGAAAGTTAAAAATGTAATTTAATTCTTGATATCATCTATGTTTCCAGGGTTAGTATTTTATTATTATAGAAATTTATGGAAAAGGTATAAATAAACACTATGTAATGTTCACTGTGGATTAAAAGTGGAGAAGATGATTTTCTACCTTATACTAAAATGGGTGAGAAAAGCCCTCTCTTTAACCAACATGCTTTAGTGCTATGGTTTTGATGATAAACATTTTGTTTACTATGTCCAACATGATCAAAAGAGAAGTTCTATTTGGTTTCCTGCTCAGTCTTCTTTTAAACTGCTACTCTATGTTTAACAAATAAGGACATGACTCAAAATTGAATTTTGCACCTTGATTTGAGTTTTTTTCCAAGGTTAAGACCTAGTTTCACAGGAAATTTCATGTTTTCCAGTATAGTTGACATTCACTCCCACTAGCTGAAAGACAAACCTGTCTAATAAAGCATTCAGATTCAATTTGCTGTCTGCATACAGCTGGAGGAATCTCTGGAGGTCACTCAGCATGCTCTACAAGCCCAACAGGGAGAAGTAATGGAAAGATTCTGGTTTAAGAGCTGACAGTACCCCTTCTAAGCTCCTTGAATGTGAATATAATAAGCAAGTTTATAGACACAAATCTCTATGATTCTAGGGATTTCCATCTTGATCTCTGACTCTGAGAAACATTTAAATGCATGGATTTGTGTCTATTATCTGGATGAATAAATGCTTCATATTGAGTATGTTGAAGAAACTGTGCTCTACCAACAAAGGTCTTATGTAAATCAGGCAAAACAACAGTCACTTCATGTTTAACTCTGTTAGAGGGTCTCTGCAGTCCTACTGTTTCATTCTATTCCAGTAACACATAGGCAGATCATACTGTTTTCAAAAATTATACCCTACATTCATTTCAATTATCCCTCTGGTTTTTCCATTGACCCAAATGTACCTAATATTTATCTTAGAGCTAGCATGCATTAATGTCTTTCCCTACAGCAGACAATGGCTAAATATTCTTTGTGTGTGTTGTTGTTTTAAATCTTATAACCTCCTTATGAGATTCATGCCACATTACTTTTCTTAGTTTTTCATAGGTAAGAACTAAAGCCTAGACTAAATGGTTATCCCCAAGAGACTTGTATACTAATAACTATGCACTCAAAGCCCTGAGTTCATTAAATTCTCCTCTTTTAAAAGGTATCCCTGTCTTTGACCTTTATGTTAAATATGCTGGGTCTTGGCCACAAAATCTGTGAACATAGCCAATATGTATAGACTACTGTATTGTCTATGCTTATATGAATTGATTTTTCTGACAATGTTTAACAGGAGTCCTCCATCTTCCTCCCCATCCTTTCTTTCTTGACATCAAAATCTTAAAATTAAAGCAAAGTGGGTGGATTTGGGTCTTAAAGCTTACAATTAGCCCCAAGGGATGGAAGTGATTTCAGTAAAAAAACTTACATAGCTTTTGAGTATTTATGTTTTTCTCCTCTGGAATTTAAGAGGGTCCAGAGACTGCAAAAGACGTTGAGATGATAGGCCTGCTTCTCCCTCAGTGTTAATATTTAGCTTTATTTTTTTCTCCCTGTCTATTTTCTGTTTGTCAAAGGTCAGTCAGTACAGCAGTTGTGTTTTTTTTTTATGTGTATATATATATATATTTCAGGAAAACACTTTGAGTTGCTATAGTCCAGTACCCTGCTAATTTCAGAAATTAATGAAATGTATTTAAACAGCACTTTATTTAATCTATTCTTAATAAAATGCACAACACATGTTGGTTTATGTGTTTATGTTGAGACCTGATACTCTAAAAAATCACATAATTGAGTAGTTGTGATGATTAAATGAACCCCATTGTATAGTAAAGCTCTATAAGAAAGAAATGAATTTTGGCTGCAACTTCATCCAATCAAAATATAGATCAGAAGCCTAATGTTTGTCACAAATTCTAGAAAGCCAGCCCTTATGTTTTTTGGTTGTCCCTGCCACACCCTTTGCCTTTTATCTCTATCTTCAACCAGTTAGCTCCTCTCCCCATTGTCATCCTTCCCATCATTACTTCTTAGAATTTCATTTCTGAGTTCACAAAGTATGGAAACGGAGCAGGCTATTGTTTTTCTCTACTAGCTAGTGACCTAATGAAACATGCATCTAGATTCAAATTTATTTTCCTTATCTTGTTAAAGCTGAGTTGCTCTAGTAAAAGCTACTGTGATAAAGACAGTGGGTACAAGGAGTTTTAAAAGTGAATGAGTAATCATACCTGGACAGACAAGATGAGGTCCCTATTAAACCATGTTAATGGATACATACTCAAGGAATAAAGTGAAGATGGCAGAGTCACTAAATGAATGAGATTGGTCAGACTATACTTGCATATAATTAAAAGATGTTATGATTTTAATCAGTGAAACTCAAGATGGAAATAAATAGTAATATCTGCATGATCATAACTATTATTGCCTATTTTGATCTTTAAAATGCCTCCAAAGAATGAAAATTATTTTACTGCCATTGAAGAAATTGAATAGACTGAAGTAAGTTTTTTACTTCCTGTTTCTAGTCTGCTGTTCTTTTTTACTACAATAATGAGATCAGGAATTGATTTTCCAAATAACAGCATACTGTAATTGAGCAATGCCTTTTAAAGCAGGGATGATGTATTTTAAGGTAACTAAAAACATCTCCCTTTTATTTATAATGTAAGAGTAGAGTAGAGGTTTATAAAATCACCATTTAAGCAACAGATATCGATTAATAAAGAAGATCATCCAAACAAAATTTTTAATCAGAGATTTTCAGTTTATTATCTATAGAGCCAGATAATAATTGTTCTTGGCTTTTTGGGTCAAAAAATCTGCCAGTGTCATCTAACTGTACTATTGAAATACAAAACCCACCCTAGAGATTTTCTAAATGAACAAAAGTGATTATGTTCCAAAAAATCTTTATTTACAAAACTGAATGATGTAACAGACTTGGATCACAAATTGCCATTTCCTGATGTCTCTTTAAAAACAAACCAATGAAAACCTTTTATTTTCTGCATACATTACATCCTGACCACAGTTTCTTCTCCCTCCATTTCTTCCAGTCCCTTGGACCACCTCCCTTCTCTCCAAGATCTTTTCTTCCTCTTCCTCCTCCTCCTCTTCCTCCTGCTTTTCCTCTTCCTCTTCTTCTTCTCCTCCTCCTCCTCCTTTTCCTCCTCCTTTGTTTCCTTTTAAGAAAAAAAGAGCTGGTCTCCCAGCAATATCCACCAAACATGGCCTAACAAAGTACAATAAAACCAGGCACAAAGCTTCATGTGGCAACCTAATAGTAAGAAAAAGGTCCTAAGCTAAGGAAACAAGTCAGAGGCCATCCCTACTCCCACTGTTATGAGTCCCCAAGAACATCAAGCTGCACAACCATAAGGTATATGCAGAGGACCTAGGTCAGACCCATATTGTGTCTGTGTTTGGGATTTCAGTTTGTGTGAGCCCCCATAAACAATGCTTAATTGATTCTTTGGGTCGTGTTCTTGTGGTGTCCTTGACACCTCTGTGAGGCTCCTATAACCCTTCCTCCCCATCATCTTCTGTGGGGTTCCCCTGGCTCCCTGTATTATTTGGTCTCTGAATCTGCTCCCATCAGTTGCTGGATGATACCCCTTGATAACGTTGGGCTATGTACAGATTTATAAAGTGTTGCAGAATATGATTAAGAATCATTTATTTTTTTTGTACTCATGTTTGATTCTATCTTATAAGCAGGACAGATTGTATGTCAACATTTTGTGGTTGGGTTGATATCTTGTCCTACTGCTAGGAGCCTTGCCTACAAATAGAAGATGGGAACTTTGGGCTCTATATTCCCCATCACTAGAAGACTTCACTAGGATTGCTCTTGTACATTTCAGGGAGTTTCCACTGTACTAGGTTTTTACATTGCCCTCTAAATGCCCCCCAATCCCCTTATCTCTCCCAATACTCTTTCCCTCCCCATTGCCTGATCCCTCCTATTCCCAACTGCATATACTCCAAGACCACCATAAAATCTATTCCATTTCCTCTTCCCAGGGGGAATACATGAGCCCCCACCTTGAGCCCTCCTTGTTATATATCCTCTCTGGATCTGAAGAATACAGCATGATTATCCTTTACTTAATAGCTAATGTCCACTTACAGCTGAATATATACCATGTTTGTCTTTCTGAGTCTGGGTTACCTCACCCAGAATGAGATTTTCTTGCTCCATCCATTCACCTGCAAATTTCATGGTGTCATTGTTTTTTTACAACTGAGTAATATTCCATTGTGTAAATGTAGCATGTTTTATTTATCCATTCTTTCATTGAGGGACATCTAGGTTGTTTCCAATTTGTGACTATTAGGAAATAAGGCTGCAATGAGCATGGCTGAGCAAGTGTCCTTGGGGCAGGATAGAGTGTCCTTTGGATATATGCCCAAGAGTGGTATAGCTGCATATTATATTAAAGTAGATAGATTCCCAGTTTCCTGAGGAACTTCGATATTGATTTTCACAGTGGCTGTACAAGTTTTCACTCCCACCAACAATGGAAGAGTGTTTCCCTTGACCCACACCTTTCCTAGCATGAGCTGTCACTTATGTTTTTGATCTTAGCAATTATGACAAAAATATCAAAGTAGCTTTGATTTATATATTCATGATGGGTAAAGATATGGAATATTTCCTTGAATGCCTCTCAACCACTTGTGAATCCTCTGTTGAGAATTGTCTTATTGTATCTATTCCCCATTTATTAATTGGATTATTTGGTTTGCCAATGTCCAGTTTCTTGAGTGCTTTAGATATTTTGGATACTAGCCCTCTGTCATATGTGAAGTTGGTAAAAACATTTTCCAATTCTGTAGGACTCTGTTTTGTCCTAAGCCTTACAGAAGCTTATGAGTTTCACGAGGTCCTATTTATTGAGTGTTGTTCTTAGTGTCTGTGTTATCAGGATTTTGTCTATTGTGCTTATGCATTCAAGGATATTCCTCACTTTCTCTTCTATTAGGTTCAGTGTATCTGGTTTTATGTTGAGGTCTTTGATTCACTTGGGCTTGAGGCATGCACAGGGTGATAGATATGGATCTATTTGCAATCTTCTACATGCCAACATCCAGTTAGAACAGCAATATTTGCTGAAGATGCTTTTCTTCTTCTGTTATGTATTTCTGACTTCTTTATAAAAAGTTAAGTGTCCATAAATCTGTAGATTTACATTTGGATCTTCAGTTTAATTCCATTGATCAATCTTTCTGTTTTTATGCCAACACCATGTGGTTTTTATTACTATAGCTCTGTAATAGAGCTTGAAATCAGGGATGGTAATACCTTTGGAGACTCTTTTATTATATGAATTGTTTTAGCTATCCTGCATTTTTGTTTTTCCATATGAAGTTGAGTATTGTTCTTTCAAGATTTGTAAGAATTACAATTCTGAAATCAGCACCTAAACCTATGACTACCCCAAACCCAAATGCTTAGACACCAGCATAAGAACACAATCAACAGCAGCCAGGGGAATATGTTACCAAAATAACCCAGATATCCTTCTACAGCAGGCCCTGAATATTCCAACATAGCTGAAGCACTAGAAAATGACCTTAAAACCAACTTTGTGAAGATAATAGAGGTCCCTAAAGAAGAAAAGAGTTTTGCTTCTATTACCTTTTGTGGGGCTTGTTTGTGAAGAGATGTTGCTAAATTTGGCTTTATCATGGAATATCTTGTTTTTTCCATCTATGAAGATTGAAAGTTTTGCTGAGTATAGTAGTATGGGCTGGTATCTTAGAGTCTGTACCACATTTGTGCAGGCCCTTCTGGATGTTAGAGTCTCTGTTGAAAAGTTAGCTGTAATTCTAGTAGGTCTGCCTTTGCGTGTTACATTTCCTCTCAAATTCTTCATAATTCATCTCTTTTCCCGTTGGATTATTCTGGAAAATCTCTGAACAAGTCTACTCACATTTCCTCAATATTAGAATAGTGCTTATGTTAGTATGGCTGTAAATTTCATTTGTCCAGTACAAGACATATTCTGTGTCCATGTGATAGATAGTGCCCCATTTCACTCTTCCTTTTTTATAGATTCTTACTATGTAGACTTGAACTAGCCTAGAACAGGCAATATTCCTACCTCATACTCTCAATACTTGGATTATAATTATGCTCCACTGGGCTTGGATTTATTTCACTTTTTAAATTTTATAACTAATTTAATTTTACACAGCAGCCACTGATTTCCCTGTCCTCCCTCCTCCTTCCCCCCTGACCACCCCCCCAACCTACCCCCATTCCAATCTCCTCCAGAGCAAGTACTCCCCTGGGGATTCAGCTCAGCCTGGTAGATTCTGTCAAGGCAGGTCCAGTCCCCTCCTCCATTATCCAGATTATTATGTTGAATAATATCATTATATTAATATCTAAACTTGTCTCCTATTATCATTTCTTATTGTTCTGTATAGTAAAACTGCAGCACTTTCAAATGACACATTTCATTTTAGAGTCGTATAAACATATTATTCCTTTCCCATTGTTCTCGATATAATCTTAAAAACCGATAACTTTTAGGACCTTAGTTTCACTGACATGTTGAATTGGGTAGTTTTCATCTTTTTGTTTGTCTATAAAAGTACTTAAGCTCTCTTACAACAAGCCATTATTTATATGGTCCTCTGCTTAAGACTTTCTAACTTTGCTTTTCTTTTGCCATATTTCGCTAAGGATAGCTTCAGTGTCATGGTCAAAGAAGACATTCATAACTTGCCATACTAGAATTACTCAGAGTTTTTTCTCACAGTATGTATCTCTTTGTATACTTAATTTTAAGATGGTTTCATACTCTTCCTCCCATTTGACTGTGTGCTTCTTGAGGATGTACTTTATATCCTTCTTTCTCATAGTTTTAGTAAATTATAATTGATAAATAAATAAATATAGTATGTATCCAGGGTGTGTGATATGATGATTTATACATGTAGACAATGTGAAATTTTAGCACAACACAAATAATTAGCTTATCTGTTGCTTCAGATAGTTAATTGCCTGGTAAAGAGCACAAGAACACTCAATATCTATTCCCATAATAGATTTTAAGTACATAATACAGTAACAGTAACTATAACCACAGTGTTGCACAGTAAATCCCTCAGAGTTATCCATTTTTTAACTGAAAATGCATCCACGTTGCCTGATGACTCCTCATTTTGCTTATTGAATTCTTATTATCTGATAACAAAAGAGGGTATTGGGACTAGAAATCAGCTTGTTATGAAATAGGGAGAGCTAAGTTATTGAGGGTTATTGCAGGCAAGCCTTTGCACAGCAAGCGAATTCTTCAGGCAGAAAAGAGTATCAAAAGCGATAAAAAGAAGTTCAGAATGAGTACTAATGTTGAGAGAGGAGGTATATAAAACAATGAAACAAACTATAATTAAGTGATTTCTTATTCCAAAGACAAAACTAGCTTGAGAAGCTAAGACAACAAAAGAGAATTTAAAGGTCATGGTGAAGTCTCTTTAATGAACTAAAGTCTAATTTTTAATAGATCTTACCTAACTTATAAAAGTCTCACTATGAGTTTTCACTCAGCTTTTTTTATTATTATTGCTATCATTCTGTGATATGACTTTAAAATTTAATTCTTTCCTTTTTATTCTCTATACCATGATAAAAACTCCATGAGACCATGTTTTATTTGCCACTGGATTCCCAGTATCAAGAATGTGAGATCAGGCACACTCAAAGAAAGTATAACATAAAATGACTCTCAGTCCAGTGATAAAAGTATACACTGAAAAATGAAGTTATCATTTGACTGTATTCCCTATAGGGCTGTGCCATTTTATCAACTTCAGGTTTTATAAGCTGATCCCTTCAACTATCTATTGTGTATCCATGTATCTCTCTTTCTTAGCTCTTTTTTCTTTATAACCCTACTTTCCTCTCTATTACAAATTGTATTCAGATCAAGACTGAGCTACTCTTGGTGGATTTTGATATCTCGAATTTAGCTAGTAACTCCATGTGGTAAACTTTTAATCTTATGCCTCGTTCATAGGTTCATTTAAGGAGGAAATAAAGTTTTGTCCATAACCCACTAGGTAAATTTATGCTCACATAAAAGACCAAGCCTATACAACAAAAAGTGCCTGAGTACTATTCACTCTGCCTTGATTTCCGGACTCAAAATCATGACAGATTTTTTTTTAATAAGGGAATTTTGAAGAATTGTAATCATTAAGCACAATTTTTGAGCTTTGAATGTCAGGACCATAAAAATGTCTTTCCAGTATGTTATCATCCTTGCTATTTCTACTTGTAAGAGAAGAGGAAAAGGTAATATTTGAGAATAAAATACAGTGCAGTAGTATAAAAAATTGACTTAAAATATTTCTGGGGAAACTGCCATACACGTCTATCTTCCGTTCTCCTCACTATAGTGTCTTTGTTTGCTTGAAACAAATTGGCCATTTAAAATTGTTTCCAAAGGAAATATTTTTAACTCTATTTTTCACTGAACACATCCCCTGTCTCATTTGATTTGGTCTCGGTCTTTCATTTCTTACTTCTTTTTCACCCAATATGTCAGAAAGTATCTGTCACCTCAAATCTTTTAATGTATTTCTCTACCACACTCATATCACATGCATTCTTAAAAAGCCTGCTGATTTTCAGATTCTCTGCACTGTATTCTTTCCATTATAATTTGTTTCTTGGGTTTACATTGTGATTTTATTACTTCTATTTCCTGTTTGCTTCTCATGATAAATCCCTGGTATAATGAAAATGGCAGTTTTCAGCTTGTTTATGGTTTAAAATTACATAAGAACATGAGACAGAATTCAATTTAATCTGTGGAAACAGCTATGCCCTCTGACGTGGTTCTGTAATCTCACACCAAGTGCTCTTAATGTTCATAGAACACTATCCACACCCTACAATTTGAATTCTCTATGAATTTACTTTCTAGGTTGACATATTCTCTTCTTTTATATTGTATATCATCAGTTGAAGTTTTGGTCATTGCTTCTAGTGCCATCTAGTTGAACTCAGTAAGCCCTTTAAGTGTTAGACATAACTGCTACTATCTGCATCCTTTTATGACCATCATATCATCTGGGTTTCCAGTGTTCATAGTATATTTATTATCAAATTTTCTTACCATTTGTATTATGATAAAAACATATAACAGAAAAATTTTACCATGTTAAATCATTTAAATATCAAATCAATATATTAGAGCATTTAAGATGAGGCTACGGAATCTAGGCCAATGATCATTGCTGTGTCAGACTTCTATATTCAACTTCAGTCAAAATTTTACCTACCAATCTACTACTACATGGATATCCCAAATTATCTTTTTACAACTTTACTCCTAGAGTCTTCATTTTGATGGAGTACACTGTTACCAAACTGACGACAAGCACTTTTAAATAAATTAATAAATAATAAACCCCATGGTCAGCTACCTGTCTGATCAATCTTTTAAGCAAAATAACTCTAAAATCTTTTATATTATTCAGCAGCAGAATTTTGATTCTGTCATTCTTTTAGGCATTATCGTTTATGAAGCCTCTTCTTTGGTTTGGCTGTTTATAGCAAACCCTTTTGTATGCTGCATACCCACTGAGAATGAACATTTGAAAACACAAGATATATTACATTTTCCTCTATAGAAAAAAGACTAAATTTCTTGTCATAATATGCAAAATACTTTGCAATTTGCTACCTGTTAGCTGGTCTAGGGCTTTCATATTGTATAATTGGATATTTGTTTAACTATGTAAAGATGTGTTGCATTTGTTTATGCTGTATTTGTGTAACTATGTGAAGGTGTGTATCTTTTGTTATGCTGCATTTGTTTAACTATTAAATCTGTGGTGCAGTTTAACCTTGCTTGCCTAAGGCAACTGATTGGTATAATAAAAAGCTGAATGGCCAATAGCTAGGCTGAGGAGGGATAGGCAGGGCTGGTGGGAAGAGAAAATAGGGGAGCCTTCCAGCCTTCCAGGGGCCAGCAAGCCAGGGGCTAGCCAGATAGACATGGAGAAAGCAGAAAAACAGGATGGACAGTATGTATATGAGGCAAATGAGACTTGGGGCAGCACATAGATGAATAGAAATGGGTTGATTTAAGTTATAGGGGAAAAAAAGCTAGCTAGAAAGAATCCTAAGCTACAGCCAAGCGTTCATAATTAATAAGTCACTGTGTCATGATTTGGGTACTGACAGTCCAAAAAAGCCTGCTACACTTTCACTCTCAATAATTCAAATGATACTAAAATATCTGTAGCACCAACTGCTGCCTTTATATTTTAGCATATACTCTTCACTCTGCTAGATACTCATTTGTTGCCATTTATGTCTTGACTTAAAATGTTATTTCTGTGAGCACCATACTATTCAATTCCCTAGGAAAATATAATTGCATTTCCTATGGTATTTTATCCTAATGTTCCTTCTATGAAAGCTTTGACTTCCTTACTAGTGGCCTTTTAGCATATGTCATGAATGCCAGAAGCAAATGAAGCAATGTGGTTTCTTATTTGAGAGAGCTTTTTATATCAACAACATATATTAAGACATTTTCCTCAATTTAGAGAAATTCATTACAATTTGTGTGTGTGTGTGTGTGTGTGTGTGTGTGTGTGTGTGTGTGTGTGAATCTGTATGTATATATAAAGACTATATATATCCCAAAGGTTCTTATGGTGGAAACATATTTGACAGTTCTGAAAGGTGATTGGAAGATTGAAAGGTGGTACCTAGTAGGTGAGTAGCACTCAGAACTGACCTTATGAAGGGGTTTGTGCTGGATTCAACAGGTTACAATAGGGCTCACAAATGTGGATTTGTGAACATTCTTTTCTGTTTGGTTAGTTGGTTTGATTTGGTTTGTTTCTGAGGTACAGTCTTTTGTGTAGCTCAGACTGATATTGGTATCAATATGTAGGTGACAATGACCTTGAATTTCTGATCCTCCTGCATACACCAGCTCTGCAGTGCTAGAATTATAGTGTCTGTCATTATGCCCAGTTTTATACAGCATTGGAGAGTGAACCTCATACTACCTCCATGCTAAGCAAGAAGTATTCTAACTGAACTACATCTCCAACCCTGGATATGTTCTTGAGAGAGAAGGAAGTTATAGAGGAGCAAAACTATCTTCTCCCTGCTTTGCATCATCCCTCACTATGTACCATCTCTTTTCATTTGTGAGTCTTCCATGTGATACTAATATGAATACTCCCTCCAACAAAATTAATGCCAGTGCAATGCTTTTGGACTTCTAAAACTATGATATCAATAAACTTCTTTTTTATTAAATATTCAGACTCATCATTTATTTATATATTAGGTTTGGGTGTCTCTGTGTGTATGTTTATTAATGACTACACAAATAATGATTCTATCTATAGCAATAAATTTATTTTCTTAAGCTTTACATTCTTGGATAAAAGTGAAGGTTATTCTAAATGGATTAGAATTTAATCTTTCAATGAATATAAACACATGTACAGATCTGGAAAAGAAGTCCTTGGAAAATTTAAGGCAATTGTCATTATCCTAGGAAGTAGAAATACTATATAAATCTAGGGATATGTGAGAAGGAATGTGAAGTCACAAACCTCACTCACCATAACTGGGATAATACTGGGCATCAACAATATATAATTACTGAGCATATAAAAAGATAATATTATCTACAAACTATTTTTTAATTTCTTTTTAAATAATTTATTATCTTCTGTATTATATTCCAACTGTATTTTCCCTCCCAGTCCATACCCTCCAACCCCGCCTCCCCAGCCCCACCTCTTCAATTTCCTTTCATAAAAGGGTAGGCCTCCCTGGAATATCAACCAAATATGACATATCAACTTACAGTAAGACTAGACACCTCCCCTCATATTAAGTCAGGATGAAGCAACCCAGTATGAGTAAAAGGATCAAAACAGCAATCAAATAAGCAGAGACCCCTGCTCCCTATAGCATATATCCATAGGGCCTAGGTTAGACACATGAGGGTTCTCTGATTATCGGTTTGGTCTCAGGGAGCCATTGTAAGTCTAGGATTGTTGATTCTGTAGGTTTCCTTGTGGAGTCCTTGACCCCTCTGGGTCCTATAATTCTTCTTCTTCTTTTTTCTCAAAATTCACTGAGTTCCACCTAATATTTGGCTGTGGGTCTCTGCATCTGCTTGTATCAGTTGATGATGAAGATTCTCTGATAAGAGTTATGCTAGACTCCAGTCTACAAGTATAGCAGAGTATAGTTAGGAATCATTTCATTTCATTTACTTTTTTCTGGGCATGTTTGGGTCTGTCCTAGGCCTCTGGGCCATCTGGCCTCTGGTTTTTCATCATTAGTCAATGTTCAGGGTAGCGCTCTCATATGACATGGCTCTCAAATTGAATGAGTCATTGGTTGGCCACTCCCACAATTTCTATGTCACTTTTATCCCAGAGCAACTTGCTGGCAGGATAGATTGCATGTTGAAGGTTTTGTGGCTGGGTTGGGGTCTTGGTTCCCCAGTAGAAGTCTTTCTTGCCTGGTTATAAGAGATGGTTGGTTTGGTCACTGTGTCCCTATTACTAAGAGTATTAGTTTAGGTAACCCTCATAGATTCCAGGGAGTTTCTATTGCACTATACCTTTCTTGCAAATTGTACTCCAACTCCAGTTGTCTCTTTCTCCATCCCCCTACCTGATAACCTCCTGTTCCCATCCTGACCCACCCCTAGTCCACTCACAATATCTATTCGATTTCCTCTTCCCAGGAAGACTCATGCACTGCCCCCACTCCCAACCCTATCTCCCACTTCTTGGGCCTTCCTTGGTACTTAGCCTCTCTGGGTCTGTGGATTGTACCAGGGTTATCCTTTACTTTACAGTGAATATCTACTTATAAGTGAGTACATACCACATTTGTCTTTCTAGATCTGGGCTACCTCACTCAAGATGGTTTCTTCTAGTTCCATCCATTAGCCTGCAAATTTCATGGTGCTATATTTTTAACAGAGGTATAACTCCCCACTGTGTAAATGTACAATATCTTCTTTATCCATTCCTCAGTTAAGGGACATCTAGGTTGTTTCCAGCTTCGGGCTATTACAAATAAAGCTGTTAAGAACATAGTTAAGCAAGTGTCTATGATGTATGATGGAGTATCTTTTGGGTATATGCCCAGGAGTGATATAACTGGGTCTTGAGGTATATCAATTCCAAATTTTATGTGAAACTGCCATATTGACTTCAAAAATGGATGTACAAGTTTGCACTCCCACCAACAATGAAGGAGACTTCCCCTTGCTCCACAGCCTCTCCAACAGAAGCTGTGTGGTGTTTTTGATCTTAGCCATTCCAACAGGTGTAAAATGGAATCTCAGAGTCATTTTGATTCATATTTCCCTGATGGTTAAGGATATTCAATATTTAAGTTCTTCTCAGCCATTTGAGGTTCCTCTGTTGAGAATTCTCTATTTAGATCTGTCCCCATTTTTTATTTTTTTTTTAAATTTTATAATTTAATCTAATTTTACATATCAGCCATGGATTCCCCTGTCCTCCCTCCAGGACAAGGACTCCCCTGGGCATTCAGCCCAGCCTGGCAGATTCAGTTGAAGCAGGTCCAGTCCCCTCTTCCTTTCATCCAGCCTGAGCAAAGCTGTTCTCTCTTATGTTCTTAAGCTGACTTCTAGACATCTGGGATTGGTACCAATTTCTGAGTTTATCTTTGTTGGATAGGTGTTCTGTTCCTAGGTTTCAGTTTCCTCTCTGGTCTTCTGGTCTGTGTGGATGGGCTTCCCTTAGTTTGTATGATGTCTGGTAGAGCAGAGAGTCAATCCCAGCGGGAAGCTGGGGAAAGGCAGCTAGGAGAGAGTGGGGCTAATGATAAGGTAAGTGGATGCAGAGATAGTGAGAGAGTTTGGTGGGCAGGAAGGCTACCTGTTCTTCTCTTAGTCTCCTTATTTTTGGTAGAGAAGGGAGTCTCTGCCCTAGTTGGAGGCTGGGGAAAGGCATCTAGGAGGGTATGAGACTGGGGTGTATGGTTGGGGGACATAAAAATAGTGAGATAATGAGGTAGTTTGGCAGGCAGGAAGCCTACCTGGATTTCTCCCAGTCACATGTGGCCTCTGATAGAGTATGGAGACTCTGATGAAGTAGAGAAGTAGGATATGGTGACTAGGATGGTAGGGTACTGGGAATTAGGTAGGCAGAGGCCAAGAGAATGGGGGAATTGGCAGGATGGCAACCTACCAGGACTTCCCCTAGTCTGTTTGGTCTCTGATAGAGCAGAGAGTGTCTTACCCCTGTTGGAGGCTAGGGCACAGCAAGAGGAAGGCATGGGACTGGGGATAGAGTGTAGGGGATGCTGATACAGTAAGAGTGGAATTCTGGGGAGATAGGTAACCTATGTGGGCTTCTCACAGTCTGTGAGGTCTCTAGTAGATATGAGAGTCTCTGCCCCAGGTGTGGGGTGGGGTATGGCAACAAGGGGGGTGAAGGACTGGGTATATGGTGGGTAGAGGCCGAGAGAACAGGGAGATTGGCAGCCTGGCAGCAGGCAGGACTACATCTCCCAGTCTGCTGTACTAATTATAATCTAGACAACAATGGATATAGATATATATATGTATGTATGTATACATACACACAGATTAATCATGCATCAGTTTGTCAATCACCTTGGCAGATTCTTTCTAAATTAATGTATTAATGTCCAATCTTTCTTTGAATTTTGATTTAATCCTATCTCAAGCTGTATTTGGAGGTTACTAGGATCCTTTACCCATTTTTAAACCATTGGATTAATAGTGTTTATTTGACTGTATATAGCTCAGGTAAGACTATAAACGGAGCTAATACATTATAATACTGTCATGAAAAATGATACATTCATCTTGCCATTCAGCTTTGGAGACCATGCTCAATTTCTGGAGCCCTTATAAAAAACAATTACCTCAACATCCTCTAAGTTTAATTTTGAAAAACTAGAAACCATGGATAATGGAAATGATTTCAAAATATCTTTCCTCCAATCTAAAATACCAAACAGCTAAATCAGAGGTTCTTAATAATTTAATGATGGAAACATAACTGGAGGATTTAAACAAAGTACCTAAGCTATTAAAAGATTATTTTGCTGTGGCTTATTGCTGGTATCAAATTATTTCTTTTCTTGGCAAACAGCCAAGCCATTCCCTGGTCACATCCACCTTCAGTGGTCCTCTCAATCATCCCAATCACAGCCCCAGGAATGTTTCACGGCAACTCAGCAATAATAGTATATTACTATTGGATCCATAATCTTTAAGTAGTTTATCTTTCAGAAAGGATATGAATAGAACCGTAAGTGCAAGTAGAGTGATCTTTATTAATCATACTCAAGGATTTAGACATATACTCTAACCTTCAATCAATTCTAACACCATTTCTCTTACCCTTGTTGTATTCTAGACTGATCCAACTGTGTTTTAGTCTTAAATAATGTAGTGTTAGGTATTTTTTCATTCAACCAGAAGCTTTTGAATTTCATATTCCTGCATAACTTCCTCAGCATTTAACCATAAAGAATGAACATTGCAGTGTGCCTGTATAATGCTGATTTATCTAGAATTTAGTCACCTCAAATGGTCGCTGTTAAATAAAAATAAAAATAGTTTGATTATACATTTTTTATAAAGGCCTTGGAAATAAAATGAAGAAATCCATCAAAAACAGAGTTTTCATGTCCCTCTTGACAAATGAGCATAGACCTTTCAACAATTTTGTAATTCTAAGTGACAGTATTGAATGAAAACTGATTTCATAAATACATATGGCCATTGTCACAATATAGAAGCTCTATTATGTATGGAAAATATTTTAATATAAATAAATTTTTAGAATATTTAGAAAATTTATTATATATTTCTGTTGTACTTTGAAATTTTTCCTTTAATGAAAATTAATGGAATTATTTAATATACCTAGATAAAAAGAATCTGTCTTGGTGCCTATTCTAAGAAGTTATAATTTGAAATCTTTCCTTAAATGAAGATTAGTGGAATTCTTTAATATACCTAGATAGTAAACAATTGTGTCTTATTGCCTAATCTAAGGAAGTATTAGAACCATGTCTTAAGCTAAGTATCTCATAGGAAATAATAGATAAAACCTTCTTAAGACTCATCATGTCTATTTCTCACAGCTTTAGCAACACCTACATACTGAGTGATGAATAAAACACAGTGCTTCTAGTAATAATGTCAAGTACTGAAAATATACTGTACAGCACTAAATTTCTTAATACTTTTGTTTTAAGTTTTATTTATGTCTACAGGTGTTTTGCTAGCATTTGTATCTGTGCACTATAGGCCTATAGTGCCCACAGAGACCAGAAGAGTATATCAGATACCCTAGAAGTGGTGCTACAATTGTGAGCTAACATGTGAGTGCCAGGAACTGAACCTGGGTTCTCTAGAAGAGCAACAAGTGCTCTTAACCACTAGGACATCTCTCCATCTCTTGAATTCCTTAACTCTTAACAAGCTGCTAAAGATGCAAATATGCTTTCTAATTTATAAATTTGCATAGAAATACTGATTGAGAGTATCAAGGATCTATTGAATTATATGAAAAAATTCATTATAAAAAGTAAATGCTTTGAGGTGCAACATTTTAACAATAAGCATTGGAATTTCCACTATTTGTTCCAAAATCGAGAAATTTGCAACTGGATCAATAGAAACAATATCCAATATAATGTAATATATGTGTTTTTGTTACACAAGACTAAGTAAATATAGAAGATTAAAGAAGAGACAATTAGGACTAACTTTTGTGATGAGTAAAGGTTTCATAGGCCTACACATTTGAAAATAAAATTAGGAAAGATTGGTTTGGCGAGATGGCTAAATTGGTTAAGGCACTTGCCACTAAGCATTAGGACCTAAGTACAACCCCATGAACCCCTACGGTAGAAGATAACCAACTTCCACAAATTGTTCTCTGATTGCTGAAATAGGAAGACAGGGACCAGGGCTCTGTTCCTAGTTTGGAATGTTGATTTCGGGATGCTGAGGGTATCAGGAACATAATTTGATATTTTAGCCCTTACTTGGCTGTATTGTTAAGTGATGAATGTCTTCCAAACTAAATGCAATCATATTTTCTATCCACGTGTGTTAGTTATTTTTATCAACAGTGTTTAGTTCATTTTCTTTCTGTTTTTTTTTCTATTTTGATAATTTAGGTTAACTTTGACTTTTCTACACGACTTGCTTTTGTGCACTAAGCTCCAAATTTTGTGACATATCATTTAATGAAAAATGGATATAATTTACATCTTCTCAGTTCTCAAATAATTTTTAGTGGTACAAAAATATATTTTAGTTCCAGGTTTTAAATAAATCTCTCACAATAAAAGAAATGTCAACTATAAGAATTATTACCTCTCTTAATGAGAAAAGGACAGTTTTATATTATAAACAGTGTATTTTAATTTGTTAGAGTATCCGAATCTTACATATAATTTAATTTCTTCCAAAAATATATTTTGAGGCAATATTTTCTTCAAATGATAAGTTTGTATACTTCCTTTTTAAAAGAACTATAATTGTGTTAATTTATTAAAGATAGAATTTATCACAGCATATAAATTTTGGTATTAGGAACGTAAAATATTCTGTTGAAAGTATAGAGTTTTTAGTTGTGATTAATGTTATGTTGCTATTGGCCTAAAATAACCTTTTATAAATATACAGTTTTTATATAAGCTTCATTAAAGAAAAAAACTTTTGTAGACATGAAGATGATACAAAGCAAACCATAAAGGAATGAAGCAGCAGAGGACAGGAAAAGAAAGCCTAAACAAAAGCAAAAGCAGATTACCAAAGGAAATAATAATCCTTACCTACCTATAAATAATGACTGAAAACATGTAGATTGAATGAACCAATAGAAAAAACAGTTTATTAGAAAGAAGAACAACAAGACTTTATATTGCTTTCAAGATTCATTTAACCTGTGGGATTTGTGTGTGTGTGTGTGTGTGTGTGTGTGTGTGTGTGTGTGTGTGTGTGTGTACGTCCATGCATGTGTGCATGTGCCTGTACAACCAAATTAAGAAATGTGAATGGAGAGATTAGATCACAGTATAATAACAGTAGGTGAATTCAGTGGTCAACTTTCAATGAAGAATAGAAAATCAGAAAATGAAACATCTCAGTAGAAAATCAGTAAGGAAATATTGTAATTAAACTATACTTTTGACTAAATGTATCAGACTTCTACTTAACATTCCACCTACTAGCAAAATACAAATTCCTATCAAATATTCTGAAAAACGTTCTCTAGAAAAGATCATTTTTCAGATTACACCATATATCTTTTCAAATTTAAGAGTATTGTAACACATTTTATGTAAAACAGTGGCATTATGAAAAAGTTTCAGTCAAACTAGGGTTTAAGTAGAATTTCATGCTTTAAAAAAAATACAGGAACCATCATCAGCCTTGAACTAACAGGATTTTTACTTAGCAAAAGTAAGTTCAGAAATAAATAACTCTACAACAGCACAGCTTCACAGGTTTTTCTGAGTAAACCTATTTCAGAAGCCATAAACTATAGGCTCCTAGCTTCCCCAGACTCCCTTTACATTTTTAATTTTAGAACCATTCATCAAGAGAAGACAATGAGATTCAAGCCTGAAGCAAATGGAAGTATGTGCTTCTAAGACTGGCATGCTTGTGCTCCTGGAAGCTTTGGCATTCAACCATTGGAACAAAATGTTATTCATTTCTCTCACCTTGTAACAAAAAGTTTTGGCTATTTAAATTTTATTCATATTTCTTCCTTTCCTTTTAACTTCTATTGTTTCATTCTACAAGTTAAATGAAAACATAAGTTGATTTTTATATAGCTAGTTCTATTATGTCTGCTGGTGTGTATTCCATTCCTGCAGTACATAAAGTGTGAACTGACCCAGAACATTAAAAGACAAGCTTAGTCCAACACAATCACTTCAAACCAGTAAAAGAAAGGAGTTTCATTTCCAGTGTCGTTATGAAGACAGAGTCCATGGCTTTAGTTCATAAATTTGTCAAACTCTGGTGTTTTGCCTGCAGGATGTGCTATGATTTCACATAGGAAAGAACACCTAAAATGACAGTGAAACTCATGTATAAGCAAAAATTATACAACTACTTTATAAACCTCTAAATAATAAATGTTACTAAATCTGTGTGTGCTTTTGAAATTTTCCACATCATTCAATTGAATTAGATACAGGTTGTACTAGGAAGTAATAATTGCTAACAGTATTACTCCAGAATTGAACACCAGAGATGATCAGATATGTAAACAAAAGATATGGTGTCTTATACAAGCTTTCCTGCATGTTTATTGGGAATCCTGCTTGGTACATTAGCCCCTAAGGAAGTTAGAGAGTTCATACTGGACCTCCAAGATGTGGATCAACAATCAGCAATCATGTTACTGTCAAGGCCTCAGTAATTTGGAAGCTATCTATAGAGTTGGCCTGATTCCTCTGAGGTTTCTCAAACACGGGCAAGTAAGATGACACCTGTATCCATGCAAAAATCAGGAGTAGTATTCCAGGGCTGGAACGATGGCTCAGCAATTACAAACCCATACTGCCCTTACATAGACGAAAATTCAGCTCCCAGCACACAAAGTCCTGTAACTCCAGCTCCAGCTCCAGCTCCAGCGATCTTATGCCTTGTTCTGACCTCCATGGACAATTCCACTCAAATGCACATACCTACACACCTGCACAAACACATAACCAAAACTAAGAATAAACTTTTTACAAAATGAGTAGGCTTGAAAGATTCACACACACACACACACACACACACACACACACACACACACACACACACACACACACACATACACACACACACAGAGAGGCCAAAAGAAAGGGAGAAAGAGTAGCTTTTAGAATCTACCAGCAACCATTGTTCTCGTGATCTGTGGAATTCCCAATAATGTCCAGGAGAGGATTTCAGTAAAGCCTCACAGAACCTGCTACAAAGAATTATTGGCAAATTCTGATTGCTTCACAAAAGATTTTAGAGGGATACAAAAAAGTGCTAAAAACAACAAAATAGTAAACAGTCATTTTTCATGGGCCTCACTATAGCAGAAATATGGTGATGTATAGGATGACTATTGTTACAGTATTCATAGATTTCATTTCATTCTTCCTCTCCCAAAGTAGAGAGGGAAAAAATTACTTTTCTCATCCATAAAGTCTTTGTACTTAAATATATGACATAAAATCTACCATTTGAGGTTGGGGAGGTGGCTCGGAGGTTAAGATTATGCAGTGCTCTTGAAAAGGATCCAAGTTCAATTCTCAGCACCCAAATTGCACCATTCACAAGGTTCTCTAACAAGCTCCAAAGAATCTGATACTCTCATGTGGCAGACATACACACATATGCATATACCAACACACAGAAACACATACATGTACACAATTAAGAGTAAAATAAATCTTTAACATTCACCATCTTAACAGTTTTAAGGTACACAGTACAATACTGTTAATTCTATCTACCTTACTCTATAACATATTGCTAGATAATTCACAATATACTCATGTTGTATAATATCAATAGACTCGCTCTAAAGCTTAATAATATCATAGTATATCTATCTATATCTATATCTATACACATATACATGTATAACTCATGTTTATTTAATTTAGCCTTCAACAGGCATTTTAGCATATTCAGTTCTAGGCTATCATGAATATTGCTACAATTAATGTGTTACAATGTCCTGTTTTCAGGTCTTTTGAATATATTCAGAATTGCTAGATCATATATTAGCTCCAAATTTAATATTTTGAGAAAACAGCAATAGTGCATGTGGATTTAAGTATTTCCACATACTCACAAACTACAACTACTTTATTTCTAAAGTCACATTTTGTTGTGGCTTTTGGGTCCATACCAGGAGGACCAAGTTAGGAGCTGGAACAGAAAATGGCCTCATTTTTCAATTGTTCAAAGTTCAGTTGTAAGTACCATTACTAATTTAGTCCAAATGAATCTATATTTTTAGACTACTAACTATGGTTTTGCTTACATTGCTGTTAATTATTCTTCCTTATGGATCCATAGATTAAAACTGTGATAAAATTATATATATTACATATATATATATATATATATATATATATATATATATATATATTAATAGACTAATATACATTATACTTAAAGTACTGTACTTGGTGTGTTTATCTTTGTAACCCATGTAACAAAAATGTTTGTTGAGAGCTTACTATGTGTTAGACATTGAGGGTTTTGGTAAAGATGACTAACATTTACATCAAGTTGCTTATCTGGGGATCTGACTTTTGGTAGGGGATCTTTTTGTTTGTTTGTTTTTGTCGAGACAGGGTTTCTCTGTGTAGTTTTGGTGCCTGTCCTGGATCTTGCTCTGTTGACCAAGCTGGCCTTGAACTCATAGAGATCCCCCTGCCTCTGCCTCCCATGTGCTGGGATTAAAGGCATGTGCAACCAATGCATGGCCTTGGTAGGGGATGTTATTTGATGTATAACAGCCTTAAAATGTTTGTTATTATGTTAATAATTTTTAAGATTACAATGTAGCTTACTCAAGTACAGGTCTCATTTGCACTGAATATTTAATTAGAAATAATTTGCCATGCCCAGGTTTTATTTTCTTGGGAGTAGACTATGTTTTATTATATTTCCTATAATGAGATATGCACATATTCTTTAGTTAAAACAAGTGATTACATAGATTTTATTCTGATACCACTTTGGGATTGGATAATCATCTTTCATCAATATCTCTGGCTTTACTCAGCTTTTCTCTTTTCAGCCTCTGTACTAGATAATGTAGTAGTTGGCTTTAGCTACACTTACAGTGTTCTATGATTTTTACTGGAATTGTTTTCTTCAAATTTTCTGATTTGGAAGTAAAATTAATGACTGTATGAATCTTCCACCCTGTATATTTTGAGACATTTTCTTTTCTTGTGGTAACACATTGGTTTCTAATTTTATGTTCAGGCTACAGATACAGAGAATTGAGGTTCTTCCTCACTTTATATGAAATATGTTTTCCTTTCTTGGACTCCAGAAATAATTTTTAATTTTGATACAAAGTAATCCTGTATTGTTAGGTATTTCAATATGCCAAATGCCATGCTTTGAAATATTTGAAAGAAAGTATTTGTGTTGCTTGCTGTTTAATTCAATGATAGTAACAAATTTTCTTAGGTCCCTTAGAACTAAACAAAAGCACATCAGTTTTTTTATGTATTTATTTAATTTGTGTGATGAGGTGGAGTGGGTGGGTATGAGGTTGTATATATGCTGTAGTATATATGTACAAGTCAAACTTGTGAGAATTGGTTCTCATCTTTGACCTTGTGGGTTTCAGGGTCAAATTTGAGTTTTCAGTGTTGGTGGCAAGTATTCTTAGCCACTGAACCATCTCACCAGGTCACCAAAGCAATTTGACCGTGTGTGTCTACCTTCAATTGCCACAGAATGGTGAAATGAATATAATAGAACTTTATACTTATATCTCACATAGCAATTGGTATGTACTCAATCACTTATCAGTAAGTTGACTGATTTTCAAACAGAAAATGGAAGGAAGCATAGTCATATATACAAAGCTGTAAGTAGAATATGTTCTTCTTGTATTTTTATCAACCAAGGAAGACCTGTGAATTATAGGAAAACTGTGTGTGAACACTTCAAAGGAAATTTGCCAGATACATTGTGTGTGTGTGTGTGTGTGTGTGTGTGTGTGTGTGTGTGTGTGTGTGTGTGTGTTTGAAAGGTTTAGTTGACTCTTTATAGCTCTAAACAAAGCTGATAGTTTGCCTAATCATGTATCACTAAAACCAATTAAAATTTTAGTCTAGAGGTATGTTCTTCAAACACTTTGGAAAAAATAAGAGTTCCTTCTTAAAGCCAACACCTTTTAATTAACCAAGTACTCAGAGTAAAGCTGTGGTTTGCAATAGGATATTACACCTGCTGTTATTTTTGTTGTTACAAAGTCAATTCATTTTAGCTGCTTTAAACTTGTCATTGTGTTTATCTAAAAGGATAATTCAGTTTTTGGTAGAATCATCTTCATTTTCTAATGCAATGCATAAGTATGCTAGAATCATTAATAGTTGGGCTATTTAAGTGCATAATCTTTTGCATATACATACCCTCATCTGTATATATAATATTTATATCTCTGTAACTTGATAAGATACATTGTAATATCTGTTTTGGGGATAATGTGATAAGACAGGAAAGATTGCAACATATCCTTCTAGACAGTGCTTTTCAAGCTTCCTAAGGCTGCCAGCCTTTAATATAGTTCCTCACGTTGTGGTGACCCCCATCTGTAAAATTATTTTGTTACATAATTGTAATTTTGATACTCTTATGATGTAAATGTCTATGTTTCCTGGTAGTTTTAGGCAATCACTGTGGAAAGATTGTTCAATCCCCAAATAGGTCATGAGCTATAGTTTGAGAATCACTGGTTTAGGTCACTAAATGGGGCATAGAAAAGATGTTCCATACCTGCTGAGTAGAACCCATGCTCCTTAGGAAAAACAATGATCATCCAGAAAATGCTATTAGGATTGGATTTTTGTGCATTAATTAATGTATTCTAACACCTTATCTAATTGTCATTCCATATTCAAGTACTCTCAAGGAATTCTCTATCATTTACAGTGTGGGCACAACAGAAATCACCCTTATAATGACACATACCTATGTACAGACAAAGTTTAAAACAGAATAACTCGATTCAGAAACAGGTTTATATTGAAAGGAAATTTAATTAAGTTACTATGTCATAGAGGCATTTGCTGTCCTTGTTCAGTACATTATTAGCAGCAATGGCAAAAAAATGGAATCTGCCTATTGTCAATTGAGGCATATTGATAAAAGAAAATATTGTACTTGTATACAAAAATATGTTGTTAATACCTAAAAATGAATAATGTGCTGTCATTTTCTTTTTAAATGTTTTTTGTTTTGAGAATTTCATACAATATATTTTAATCATAATATTCCTCTCCTAGAACTCCTCCCAGGTCCTCCATATCTCCCTAATCAAACAACATTTTGTTCTTACTCTCTTTTTAAAAATAAAAGAAAATACACAAAAGGACATGGAGTCTATTTGTGCTATCCAACTACTCCTCATCAGCATAAGGCCTGCCATGAAATATGGTTTATGTATCTAGTGGCACTCCATTTAATAAAACTCTGTGTGAGTTCATATGTGTATCTCCCCCACTGTGTTTGGAAAACACTGTTTCCTTGGAGTCACCCACCATCTCTGTCTCTAACATCTTTCTGCCTCCTCTTCCACATAGATCCTTGACCCTTGAATGAGAGGTGTGATTAAAAACATTCCATTTGAGGATGAGTGCTCCAAAATGCCTTAATTATTTTCTACAAATTGTCCAGTTATGAGTCTCTGTCTTAATTACCATCTACAGAAAGATGAAGCTTCTCTGATAATTAACTTATTGCTAGTTGCATTGCAAACTGGCATTGCCACTATAGAAATCAGTGTAGAGTTTTCTTTCTCCAAAAAACTGTAAGTTGTTCTACCACAAGATCCAGCTATACTACTCTTGGGCATATGCCAAAGGACACCACATCTTAGTACAGAAATACTTGCTCATCTGTGTTCATAATGGCCAGGAATTGGAAACAGCCTATTTATCCATCAACAAATGAATGGTTAATGAAAATGTAGTACATTTACATGATGGGATGCTATTAAGCTGTTAAAGAAAAGTGAAATTTGTCAGTAAATGGATGGAACTAGAAACAATCAACCTGAGTAAATAAGCCACACCCAGAAAGACTAACATTTCATGTGGATGTAACATTTAAGGTTTAGATATGGATGTTTCATTTAGAATAGCCACAAAGTGCTGTCATTGCCCACAACCCAGATGAGCCTGAAGGACATTATGCTAAGTAAAATAAGCCATATGCAGACAATATTGAATGATAAAATGTATATGTGTGATCTTCAGAAAGTTAAATACATGAAGATAGAAAACAACACAAGACAGAGGAGTGAGAGTAAGAGAAATGTGCCACTTAGTTCAAATGATACAAACGAGTAGGGTTTATATTTCAATTGGAGGATTGTCTATACAACATGAAGATTATAAATAATACACGTGTGACGTTTCTTCTTGCACATAGGTTTGTTTAAATTAGAAAATATTAAGTGATATACAGTGTTTGTGATCCAGAATGCCTGTTTTCTGCCTTATTGAGACTTTTTTGGTACACGTTTATCCTGAGACTCCCACACAAAACACATTTAGCTTTGATAATTGAAGAGAATATGAGATGTTGTGTGGAAATTGGTGGGAAAAGTTTAAAGGAAGCACAGGGCATGTGGAAGGACATTAAAGTGTCTATTGACCTACCTCTGTCAATTGGATGATGCAGAAACAAGTGTGGGAAGCAGAGTCAGAATGGAGGAGGGATCTGGGGCCGGCATGTCAAGTTAGGTTCAGAATATAGATTCTAGAACACAGGGCCACTATAGAACCAGTAAATACTTGACAATGGAACAAATGAATTTGGACAGCTTGTGGAAGGAGGTTTTTTTTTTCTTCCACCATGTGGGCCCCAGGGATCAAACTCAGGTCTTACGGCTCAGTGAGAAGTGTTTCTATTCACCGAAACATCTCACTGACTTTCATTTAAGTTAGAAAAAAAACCTGCGTTCAGGAATCACTATAACAAAAATCACTTGAAGTCTAGATTACTGGAATTAAACACTTATTCTGTCATGTCTTAGCTGTGTAACCTTAGGTGAATTATTGAAATCCTCTTGAGTTTTAGTTATACTAGATAGTTGGCCTGACCATTTGTTCAAACACATTAGATTATTTTTCTAGGCATGGTAAAGTAAGATATTCAAATACTGTTGCTAAACTGGACATCTCGTCCTCAGTCTTTACTTATACAATAATGAGAACATTACTGACTTCATAGAATTGTCCTAAGGGGCTGGTGTTATAATATATAATAAATAAAATTCTATTATTTTTCCAACAGTAGGTATGACATGTGGAAATTTTTCTCTGCACTTTCCTTTGTTGGAGCAGATTAAAAAGTCATGTAACATACATATACACAAATTAAAACAGTAAATATTTTTAAAGAAAATAGTTAAAATAATCTAAATAGCAAGAAAATTTAGACATACTCTACATTTTGACTTTCCAGAATCTAATATTTACAGTTTATTGTTAAATTTAGGATTCATTGTATGGGAGGCTGAGGTTGGGGGTGGGAAGAGAGGTGGAACTGTGTTGCGTATGTAAAATTAATTAAAAATAAAATATAAAAATAAATAAATAACCCTATGAACTTTCAATGGTTATGACTGTACGTACAAGACTTACACATGATCAGACCAGTCAAAATCTTATAGAGTGGAGAGATGATCAGAATGTCCCACCATACATAGCTAAGAAGCTAAGAAGCTATAGGCAATCAATGGCTGCTGAGAGTGAGTGTGTGTGTGTGTGTGTGTGTGTGTGTGTGTGTGAGAGAGAGAGAGAGAGAGAGAGAGAGAGTTAATTTTGCTCAGGTATGTGACCCCTGATAATGACACATATTCCAGTAGATCATCCTACACCCATATATATATACAGCACAAATGAACTCTGTTTTTTAAGCTCTTGAAATTGTGAAGGCAAAGCAATTAAGCAATTGAGTCTAGAGGAAGAGTTGGAGGAGAGGAAATAGGAGGTGGTGGAACTAATTAAAACATATTATATCCATATATTAAATTTTCAAACAATAAAAAACTTAAAGGGGACACTGTCAGAGAATACACTGAAATCTTCACAGTCTGTCCTATGCTGTTTCGAAGTTAGTGTGTATTTATTTTAGGAGCATGTTTTCCAGTCTATCTAATGATTTTCAGTAAACTCTTACAGTTATAGTTTAATTCTTCTCTCTTTTCAACCATACCCATACATCTTTCCAAGGATCCAGCTCTGTGACTGGGATTTCTTTTATAATTTCTAGACCTAATTTACAGTAGGGGATGATGGAGTGTGCAAGTGTATAAACAACTCTGTACTATAGATCGAGATATATTTCTGCTTCAGATTAGGTTTCCTACCTTTTAGAAATGCCCTCAGAGTAATATGATGACTTTGAAAAACAATGTTTCATTTATTCAGTGTTAGCTTTTTACTTACTCCTTTTATGCATTATGTTTCAACTCTTACATCTCCAACACTTTTCATTCTGCCTTACTCTTCTATCTGTGGGAAGTGCTGGGTGTCCCTGAGACGTTAGAAAGAGAAGAAGCATCCTTCCATCACTCCTATCTTCTTAATCAGGAGACCACCTAAAAAGTATGAGTAATAATGCACCCACTGAAATGAACGTATTGTCACTCATAGTATAAATGTGCACATTTTATTTTTTATGTTCTTTGAAGAGCTCCCTTGTCCACACCTATGAGATCTTCCACCAAGATGCCATTTCCAGCTTTTTCTGAATGCTTCCCTTATGAACCGCATTGTCCACTATTTCATTGCTGCTGCCCTCCCAGTTATAACACTCTTGTCACCTTTGCCTATAAAACAGATCAATCAGATTCCTTTGTCACTGGCTTCTGATCACCCTTCTGTATGTTGTTACCTGGCATCATTTCACAACAGCACTTTCATCTCAGCATCATTTAGTCAATAGAGGGCAGCACACAGATTGTGGACCAAGTGTTCCTCAATTTTCCATATTTCCAGTCCTTATCTCTCACTTGTCACCATACTTTTAAAAGTATATCGTAAGCAACTAAGTACTTATAAAATAATAATACTTGACATTAATGACTAGCTTATTAGCACCTTGCTAATGATGACAAGAATGATGATGATGATGATTATGGTGATGATGATGATGATGAAGTTGATGACAATAATAATATTGTGTGGCATGATGTGTGTACATTGCTTGTATTATCATTGAGTTCACACAACTTCCTCTGTGACATTTACTCTGTTATTTTTCTTCCCTTGTTGAGGAGAAAAGCTGAAGAGTAGACAGGTTGCATAACTAATCAAGGTCTCAGACTTCCTAAGGCAGACCACAGGATTCTCACCCATGTGTCTCACCTGAAGACTTCACATCTTGTCCATTAAAGTATTCAACACTATTAACTTTAATTTAGAATTTTAATGACCTTAAAATAGTTTCATATTGAAAAATACTTTACTAGCTATCACTTTTCAAAAATAATATACCTTGCTTTTTCTTCACTGTTATTTACTTTATTGCCAAAACAAAAGATAAAATGTGATGTGTTACCACTGTAATGTACAGAGAGTTTCTTCCTACGAAGTACTTTTATTATTCAAGGAAATCAGAAGTCAGAAATATGACCTTATGCAATCTTTAGTTTTTCCTTTTCTTCATTGAATGGACAAAAATCGATAAATCTTACCTGGAAATACCCTAATATCTCTGTTTATAAACTTCCAAGGCTATATATTACTGAAAAATTATTTAAATTGGTAAAGCAAGAAAATAAGTTAAAATATTTTTAAAGCTTATTAAGCATGTTTGAATATTGTATGATCTATACCCTATAAAGTATCTACATTGTTAGATACATTGCAAGAAACCCTGACTCAAGCTGTTGGCTATCAACTCATGTTCCTTTATTGTTACTGAAATTGACTCTTTTGCTTATGTTTCTCATATCTCTTCTCTTCTTTTCTTCCTTCTTTCAAAAACACTAGCTTCTAGTCAGACTGTTACTCTAGTGACAACGCCTGTGGTTACCAAGGACACCGCCATCTCCAAACTAGAAATGCCATCTTCTTTGCTGTTGGAGGTACCTGCTCTGGCAGATTTCAACCGAGCTTGGACAGAACTTACAGACTGGCTTTCTCTGCTTGATCGAGTTATAAAATCACAGACGGTGATGGTGGGTGATCTGGAAGACATCAATGAGATGATCATCAAACAGAAGGTATGGATAAAACAATAAATAGAAAATATATCACATTTTCACTTGTCATTTCCCTCTTCTTTGTGATTTACCACCAGTTTTTAGGCTACTGTTTTTCCTGTTAACAAACACACTACTCAGTATACACTGAACAACCTAAATATGACCAAAGACATGAATGAATTTTCCAAAGTAGCCATAATTTAAAAGGGGAGGAGTGAGAGCAAAACACATAAATCTTTTTTTTTTTTTTAATTATTTTGGTTTTTCAAGACAGGGTTTCTCTGTGTAGCTTTGTGCCTTTCCTGGATCTCACTTGGTAGACCAGGCTGGCCTCGAACTCACAAAGATCTGCCTGCCTCTGCCTCCCAAGTGCTGGGATTAAAGGCATGCACCACCACCACCCAGCAAAACACATAAATTTTACAACTATAGGTGGCTCAGTTAAATTAAATGAACAACTGTTTTTGTGTGTGTGCCTTTAATACAGAATAATTAGCTCAATTGAGCTGATTACATTTAAACTGTTTGTTTTGGCACTATGCAGCCATAACATATTACAAAGATGAAGATAATAATCTGGGACTTGTTTATGATGATCCACTCCTCTGAATTGTCTATGCTAGTATTATACCTCAAGTGATAAGGATAATTGATAGTTAGAAATAAATAAGACAAATAATAAAATGCAACATATTTTAAATACCATGGATCTCAATATTAGGCTGTATGTCTCATCGTATTCAAATAAATGTATATTAAAAATGCAACATCTCATTTCTCACCCTCACTGAAATCCATTTGGTGAAATTATCCAATCAGCTAGAAACTAAAGAATGCATTGCTATAAACATGGTTTGCTTGGATGCTAAACTATGCTGTATGATTTTTCTTTCTCCACAGGTGAGAAATGCAATTTTGAAAGCTTTATACATGATAGTAGTTTCACTTGTGAAAACGTTGAAGAATTTCTAAAGAAACAATAAATTATACTGAATTTGTTTAGATGTTAGAAAATTTTCTTTCTTTCTTGTGTCAAGGAGGGAGGAAGTCAGAGCTAGGAGAACTCCAGCAATTCCATAGTAATAAAATGAATTTGATGATTAAAAAACAAGTAACATTTAAACTACCTTGAAGCTGATGTGGTAGTTAGTGATCTACAAGAAGATTTTTAGTTCAAGGAGAGCCTCTATTTTATAGAAGACTGTGTCTATATCAAAACAAAATAATTTTTCAACAGTACCTTGTACTCTTAAGAGCCAAATTGAGTGGACTTTTGTAGCTAATTACAAATGATATGACCATGGTCAAGTCATTCTCCTAATCTTTTTTAATTCAGAACACATAAAAGACCCCTTTATTCACATTTACCATATAGTTTTGGATATTTGTCTATTAATATACTTAAGTATTATACATTTTAAGTTTTCTACACATTTTATAACATGTGTTTGTAGCACATTTATTTTTCAGGAAAAGTAGCTGACACTTATAGATGTCCCATACACCTAGTAGATAACAGAAGAAGTATTCTGATCCCCTTCTGAATATTCAGCCTGTATTCCTCCTTGATATGTACACTATCTGTAGTAACAACTGAAACTGGAGTCATTATTTAATGGTGTATATGTATTTGTATACATAATCTAGGAAAGGCACTTTGCTGAGCATTTTATATTTGCACTTGGATGATGCAAAGCATTATATCAATACCCATGTCATTATATCAGTATTTCAAGGAATACCATTTACTAGAAACAGTATATTATAATGCTTAAAGTGAAGGATCTGGATCTTTGGCTTAAGTCTCAAAGCTAGAAAATCTAGAGTGAGTTATTCCACCTCCCTAAACATCAGATTACCTATCTTTAGGATATAGATGTAACCATGAGATGTACAGGTTATGAAGAGAATTGTATTGTGTAGTCCATGAAAAAGTTTCCTTCCTTGCATTGCTTATGGTGAATACTCAACTAATGTTAGTAATTAATACTAAGTTTCATGGCAAACTCTAGAAAGACTCATATTTGTATTATTTTAATCATGTTATTGATACTATAGCTTCATATAAAAGTCTGTTGCTTTATGGTCATGAGCAAGAGAAAATTTAATCATTTGTGATGAGTTTGTGGAGAAGACATTGACTGGCATTCAGTATTCTCCAAAAGAATTAGTCTCTTACAGAAGGATTTCTTAACTCAGTATTCTTCAAAAAGATATATAAATACAGTTACTGTTCCAAAGTTAATTTAGAAAAGCTTTCACAGAAATAAAGTGGGGAGCAGTGAGGAAGACTCCTAGTGTTATCTTTCTCTTGATAAAAAGTGAGGATGTTTTCCTTGCTTATTTCTTTTGTATTAAAAGTAATTCATAAAAATATTTCTAATTTTTGCCTTTTATTGTATTTTTTAATTTTATAATTTAATTTTACATATAAGCCATGGATAACTTTCGTCTTTTATAGATTTAGACCTTTTAGTGAATAAAAGGGTTCTAAATAGTGTATGTGCATACATCTATACATGTGTCTAGCTCGAGATTTACACCCGAGGGGTCTAGTTCCAGAATACTGACTGTCAAATATGTTTTTTTGTTTTTGTTTTTGTTTTTTTAACTCCTCTGAGTTTATTTGTGTGATAATCTCAGGACTATACTCCAATGAAAATTGAAACCATGAAAGAGAACACAATTAGAAATAACTTCTTAAACAAGTTAAGCAAAACACTGAAGAAGAGGTTAGAATTAATCTTTTAGTGGAAATGGGGACAGCACAAACAGAAGGAATGAATTATTCTTTATACAGAAATGGGTAAAAGAAACTTGTTGCCAAAGTTGTTTTGATGACATTAAAGTTAAACTTATGATGAAAAAAAATGATAAGGCTGAACAAAGAGGAAGGTTAAGCAATGGGCATCCCATGCCAAACAGACTTCTTTGGGGGTTTTGGCATGTTGTGACCACATAAAAGGATTTTAAACAGGAAAGTGTTATCTAGAAAGATAATTTGGTTAGTTGTCTGTGAGGCTTCTTTGGGTGCAAGCAACAGAAATCATTATTTTATTAAATGAAACAATGTAAACATAAGCATTAGCATAAAGGCAAGGGAACAAGAAAAAGAAAACAACCTAAACCCACCTGGACACATGGCTACCAGGAACAACTTAAATCTCTTTATAATACATTATTTTTTTTCATTCTTTGTGACTTGGGAACCTCCAACTGAGTTACTTGCGCCACACCAGTCATCTACCCAGTGAAAAGCAGAGAAACTTCAAAGTCCAAAGCCCCTCAGATTTAGCCAGAGGTGATTTTTTTTTCAAGGAAATTGAAATCTATTGACAATAGATAAGACAAAGATGCTCAGCAACCAATAAGTATTCAGTGTCCACTCACCTGATACAAGAATATGTAGAGCAGGGTAGAGGACAGAGCAAATATGGTTTATAGAGAGATGATTCTCATTACATAGCAAATGGTTAACTACCTCAACTGTGATATTATCCAGACCCCAATTAAAGATAACTTATATGCCATTAACCCACCTACAAATTTGCTGGACAATTTAATTCAGTGATTTCATTTTTGATAAGTATAGAATGATTGGTGGATAATATGAATGAAATATGGTGAAGAGGTTCCATTTTTAATATATTGCAATTTGGAAGTAGGTTATGATTTGTAACTGCAAGGCATCAGAAGCTAGGTACAGTGATGTAAAAAGCTATATTATGGCCCAAGGAGAAGTTAGAATTGAATTTATAAGATTCAGATAATATCTTAATCATTCAATAAAGTCATGTATTACCCTCAGAAATGCTACAAGGCTATAGCATTTGAATGAGTTAGCTTTTAGTAGCTTTAGACATTAAACTTTAAAATTATATATTTTATACAAAGCTTTTGTTCTCCTTATCATAAGGTTTTAAATTAAATTCTTATCTTTAGAAATGAGGGGCAGCTAGAGTTTTGAAATACAAATAATTTTACTAAGTGAATTATGTAAAGCAAATGAAGATGAAAGTTAAAATTACCACTTTATTAAAAAATGATTATGTGGCAATTTGAAAAATTAACCAACTCTACAGATAAAATTCAGACTAGGAAATAGACTGTTATCGTTTGGAGGAATAGAAATTCATTATATACAAATTAAGCCTTTATAAGTGGAATTTGAACAAAGCTCAAACTTCCTAAAAGTTCAAAATGATAACATATACAGGTTTTAATATGTATTTTAGTATCATAAAAATCTGATTGAGAAATGCTATTCCCTTTTTAACACATGTTCAAATACAAATGCTTGCAAGCAAAATTCTTCAAACAATAAGTAGTAATATTCTCTTTTTAAAACTGTTACTTTTTAACTCTGGCCATATCTGTACAGAAACCAGTAAATGAGTGGCTTCATAATCATTTTGATAATTCCTGTTAAACACATTTATCCAAAATTTGATTACAAAAAGTTTCTCCAGTACCTATAAAAGTATTGGTGGAATAAGGTATGGAGACTAAAATAAAATTGGTTGTTTAAACTAAAATTAAAACAAAACTGAATGATGTTTTTGATTTTTTTATTTAATATTGTTATTTTATAATTAACTTAATTTTACATATCAGCCACGGATTCCCATGTCCTCCCTCTTCCCACCCCCCAGTCCTCTGCCCTCTCCCCCCAATTCACCTTCCATTCCCACTTCCTCCAAGGCAAGGTCTCCCCTGGGAAGTCTGCCCAGCCTGGTAGACTCAGCCTAGGCAGGTCTAGTCTCCTCCTCCCTACATCAATGCTGACCAAAGTGTCCCAGCATAGGCCCCAAACTCCAAAACCCCAGCCAGTGCACCAAGGACAGGTCCTGGTCCCACTACCTGGGGGCCTACCAAACAGTTCAAGCTAATCAACTGTCTCACCTATCCAGATGGCCTGGCCCATGGGGGCTCCTCAGCCATTGGTTCACACACCATGGCTGTCATGATAGAGTTCCGGTGTTTTTTATTTTGTTCTAAATTTTGCCAAGATCCTGGCAGAAAATCTGTGATGTACTTGTTTTCACTACTGAACAATAGAAAGGAGTTATAGACAGTTTAATGGATTTGTCTAAAGTCATTTAGTAAATGCAATCGTCCTAACATAAATCTAGACTTTCCAAAAGTACACAGTGTTTTATTTCTGACTCCTTTGTTTATATTTTTTTTCTTTTTTTTTTTTTCTGTAAGAAAAGTAACAACACAATGAATTAACCTCAGTTTATTCCTGTGGATATTTGAAACATTTCATATGCTGCAAAACAGCCAACTTAGGCAAGGATATTGATTGTTCCAGTTTTTGTGTTCCTTTTAATAAAACAGCTATCCGTCCTTTATCGTCTAAGTTCTTTTCTGTACATCCTTATGAAGCAGCATATCAAAGTATGCTATTCTTGTATACACAGAAGCTATATTTTTCATTCGACAAAAAAATGATGTCATCACTAATCTGGAAAAGAGATTTGCAAATTTTGTGCTTCAATTATCTTCCAACAAATGAACATGTTTCCAGTAGACAGCTTGTTACCCCTGGATCACTGCTTTGTATTCTTTCCTTAGCTAATGGGAGCCAAATTGACTATTATCTTGTGTGTCAATAATATAATGATGACAAAATTAAAGTCCCTTTAAGTAAAAAAAAATCATAAGTTCGAAATACACAGGAAAATATAATTCTTGTAACTTTTATGTGGAAAAATGATACCATATACATATTTTTCTTAAAGGTAGACAAGCTATCTGATGCCATGTATTTCGAAGTCACAAATGTAAATGACTATCTTTGTGTACTTCAGTTCAATTCATTGTGAAATTTTCTGTCAAAATATTATCAAGACATTTTGAATTGTGGTATTTAAATGAGTCAGATAAAGGATAGTACAGTATTTTTTCAATGAAATACCCATAGCATCCCCATAAAAAAAGTTTGCCTTTGTAAATAGGGAATTCTATTTAGAAATTTTCTTGCTTGAGCCTATGGTCTTTTTATTGAAAATTGTGCTTATTATTTTCAAAGATGGAGTATTCCCTGTTTACTATAAACAAGCAATAAGGGCTTTAATTAAATGTTTTCTACTTTAATTTTTGAAAGGAGTATAATGTTATTATATCCTAAATTTTAGTACATGCCTTTCAGATTTTTATGCTTCACCTTAAGTTTAGACCCTTAAGACTATTATTGAAGCAACAAAGTGTTAGTATATAAGTTCTTCTTACCTTAATGCTAGGGCAGACAGAGCTAATGTCATGTTAGGTACATGGTTATTTTATCATTTATGCCTTCTATCAGGATTTGAAACCCCATATTAACAGCTCAATTTAGAATCAAGTAGGGGCCAGTAAGAAAAGAAAGTGGGAGAGAGAGCTATGTAAGGGTTTCAATTTTATTTCTTTGTATATGGTAGTGAATCATTGCAAATTCAATGATTCAATCATATGCCATTGAAAACAGAAGTGTTTTGCATACTTATCCACACATTTCTTTAGAGGTTTACTTTTGTACATATGTATGTATATATGCATACATATTCATAATTCAATATTTCTTGATAGTATTTGGACAAAAAAAATTACAGTAGATTGAACTGACATACACAAAGAGATGCATTTGTATTTGTAACGTTGAAATATGTGGTTTCATATAGCTTGTTTATCTTCTCTCTCTATATATATATATATGTACATATATATATATATATATCTTATAATATACTAATGATATATATGTAGATAGATAGATAGATAGATAGATAGATAGATCCAGTAAATTTTAGCCTAGACAAAGATAAACAGTGAATAGTGGAACACTATTTTTAAAATTTTTAAATGGGAGGGAAGGAAGCTAGGGCTGCCTCTCAGTCATAGAGTACTTTCCTATCATGTGAAAGACCCTAAATTGCATCTGAACACCACAAAATATATATCAACTGCCCTTTAAGGACTTTTAATATAAGATTGCATTTTCATTCATCTGTTATTTATTGAAAACTTGTGACATAGCTCAGTATTACCCATTCTTAGACATTCAAATTTAAAAAGCTATAAACAATTGTTTACAATATAACCTCTTTAAGGGAAACAAATTGACAAAAAATATTTATTGTCACAAAAAAGGGACTGTGGCTATTTCACTCAAATACACAGTAAAATAAATGACATGAATTATAATTTTGTTTCTTTTTCTGTATGTGTTATTCCTTTTCTCATATAAGGTAACACTGAGTTGTATTTCTTCTCCCTTTTACTGTAGGAGTAAAAATTACATTTTCTGTTTTGTGTGAATCATTTTACATGTCAGTAACTTTAGTAATTGATCATTAGTTTCCATAGCAATCATAGTTACTTTCATTTTGAAAGAGAAACAAAAAGATATAACTGTTTACATTTAGCCTCTTATGAATTTATTGAAAACAATACTTGGCTTTTAAAAATTATTAGAATCATTTTATTTAACTTACAAAATAACTTTGAATATAATCCTAATAATATACAAGCACTTTCATGTTTTTTATATTTTATATTCTGCATAAACAAGTAACATAATATGTAAGAATTACACGTCTCTTACAATTTATTAAAGGAAAAAAATATATGTATTATTTATCTCAAGAATTGAAAGGTTTTTATTGCAATTATGTATTTTCCATTTAATTATAGAAGCAGAATAAGCATTGCAGTGATTAATTACACCGTACTAATTTTATGTATACCTATCTCTAGTCTTATATGTAAACTCTCTTACTAGAAATAATAAAAATAAAATTCATGGAAAGATTTAGAGTCAAGGAATATATGTTAGTACTTCTCATCTACAGTTTTAATTTAGAAGGTTTAAGTTAGTTATGGTCAGTTATGATGTAAATTTTAAACAAAAATTTTCAAAATTAAACTGTTCATACATTTCAATTAGTCAATGTTCTGATTACCCTGAAAAATCTCTTGCTATTCTTCTCTACCTACAGCGTGTAGGCCATGACTTTGTCCCATATGTCCACACTACATACCTGTTGGTCTTTTGGTAACTGTGTTGATAATCATAATTAGATCCTCTGTTGATATCACAGTGTTTATCCTCATATAACACCCCCATTCACTTACTAATTTTCCTAAGATTCAAAGGTAGTGATGCTTGCAACTTCAGCATCTCAAAGCGAAGACAAATGCTTTCTTTAAGTCTAAAAATCAAAGTTCTTTGTTGAAGAGGGAAAGAAAAAATATCACATAACAAGCTTATGATGTTTTACAGAAAGAGCAAAAGTCTGCAGAATTGTCAAGAAATGATTCTTATGCTCATTTTCCTATCTCACTTTCAACAGCAATTGTGAGAGCCATAAAATGTGAGGAGTTCCTAGTCAAGATGGAGGAAAGGTATTAATTTACAGAGCTTAAGTAATCTGCAGTTTTAGGCTAACATTACAGGTCTTGGAACATGCCCCTTGTGGCTAAGGGGATGATTATTAAAGATAAACTAAGTTGACTCTAGTTTAAAAAATAGAGAAAAAAGAATAATCCGCACTTAACTCCTTCATGCTTTTATCCTACATATAAAAAGGACTGAATTATAGGGAGAGGTGGATATAATCTGTAGCAACTTTATTGAGGCAAAACTTTTTGCCATTTCATAACATAGGAAATAATTTTTAAATGCTTCTAGAGATTGATTTGAGTGATAGAAACACCAGACTGCCATTTTGCTATTAGGGCCAGATGACAGTATTTGGAGAGAATGGATGCAGGCAAGAAGCTATCTGTAAGGATAATTTTTAGTTAAAAAGTTATCTAAAAAAATAAGAATATAGATTATTTTAGGATCGAGACACTTTTAAGATAAAAAGCATGCAGCTATTTCAAAGTGTGAATTTCTTCAAGATCCAATTATGATGTGACCACACCAAGGAAGAAGTTCACACTCCTTCAAGTTGATTATAATAAAGAGAAATATGTAGTAGACAAACTGCTCAGAGCACGGAAGCCTTTGAGGGGAATTTCTGACTTTCCTGTGAAATAGATTTGGATCATTCTAACTTTGGTCTTTTAAATCAATGATGCTCTGAAAAGCTATTTTCTCCGTTAACTACAGGTTTTGATGAAAATCTTCTATTTTGCTTGACTTGTTCTGTTCTGACATTTTGTGTCTTTATGTCTTACCACTAAAAATGGATTTAAACCTCATTAAAAACAGGCTGAACATATATATGTTTTGAAAATATTTGGCATTACTTTATTTTCATAAAGATGATAGTTTTACTTAGCATTCGGAGTTTAAACAATCTCTTAGACATATTCATATATGTGTTTATTTTAATTGTTGAATTCAGCACAGTTTATTTTGGATCTTGGTCAATGAGTGAAAAGTTTTTGAGAATTAAATTTACTACATTTAGAAATAGCAATTAAATATCTAAAACTCTCAGAATGTTAGAAGCTAATGGCTTTCCCTACTAATCAGCACTCTTGAGTTTACCTTTGCCTGGCCGCATATGATAAAATTCTCACTATATGTGGCCTATCTAGATAGGACATTATTAGTCTCACAAGGTAAAACTAGACAGAATGATGCATCTCAGGGTTGTGAAAATATCATAAACCATATATCCCAAATCCTTTCTCCACCCTTAGCTGCTTTCCAAATGTGGCTTTTTCTCCAGTGTCCTTGAGGCAGCTACTGTGCAGGCACCATGTCTGTGTTTTAAATGGAAGGTGGAGGAAAAGGGCCAAGTGAAAACATGATCTAAGTAGGTTGATCTGTTTCTAAGGAAGGCAAAAGCTTCTGGCAGCATTCATACAGAAGTCTACCTATTCCAAACTGTTCCAAACTGCCAGAGATCCTAAGATGGTTGAATATTTTATTAGAGTGTCCTTCTGTATTCATAATTCAAAATGAGAAAATCAGTAACCTACACTTAAAAACTCTCTATTCTGAATAATATTTGGATGTCTTTTACTTAATAAAGAAATAATGGATGTTAGGATCCAACTGCCTA